>NW_025792565.1:2913-41212 GCF_021613505.1 Equus quagga | reverse complement strand
ATAATTGCTCTTGAAGGAGTGACCATCGGATGGGCTCAGCTCAGTGAAGGTGTACAATCATCCTCATAACCGCAGACTCCCCCTAATGTCTATGTTGTGTCTGTATAGGTATATGTTCTAAGTTTTCCGGAAATTGTGTTAAATTCCTGGAAATCTGACATGTCCTGCTATTATGTTATCAGTCAAAATTCCAGTTATTATCTTAGAATGTTGAATGTTCCAAAACTAACCAATTTTCCTTCTCATTCCATTATAGCGAACTCTCATCAGATCTTTAACCATGGGCATTTTAAGTCTTTTGCCATTTACAGAGAGTCCTTGTTTCAGTCTGATGCTTACACAAAAGAGTTCCTGCAACAGTGCTTCACCTTCAAGGAGATGCAAGGAAAGGACTTTTGACGAGTACTAATTTCTGACAACTTTAAGATCATAAAAATGAACTGCTGAGAATAAAGACTGCTCTGAAAGCTCCTTCAAAGAAGCTACACCAGGTCCTCCTCACTACCTACATGACAGCCAACATCAGGGACTCGTACCTTGGATACAGATCTCACAGCTGAAGAAGGCCCCACCCGACATCTGGTCCTGTGCAGATGCTGGACACCTCCACATCAGACTGACAAGGGAGAGAAGTAGTTGACACCGATGTACACTCTGCTGCTGCGGCTGCTTTTTTCTTCTCCTCCTCCCCAAAGCCCCCCACAGTACATAGGTGTATATTCTACTTGCAGGTCCTTCTAGTTGTGCTATCAACACTGCTTCTTCTAAGATGCCACATCAACTTCCTACTTTGGCTAAATACAAAACGCTTGCTTCTTTTCTTTCTTTCCTTTACTCTGGCACTGGCCTGGAAACATAATGCCATCATCCATATCCCCAAGGTCACTCACTGCTACGAAGGGCAACCTCTGGAATTTAGACTTACTTTTAATTTCAGGTTAGGAGAAACTTTAACTGACCCCTGGCTTCAATGGGCAAATGCAACAGTCTGTGTGAATGAATCCATTGGCAAGGCCACCTTAGTGAGAGTGGTTTGTGCCCTTACAGGACTGATCTTTCTCTGTAGTGGTTGTCTTTCTCCTTGGGCCTATGAACACCCGGATGGCTGGCACATAACTGGGCAGGCCTCTGAGGTTATCTTACTGTTCCCCCAACTTTTCACAAGTGAACTCAGACATCTCACTGGTTGACTCTCCTGAATTTACATCACTGAGTTAGAAAGGACCTACCAGGAGGCATTCAGGCCTCAGGATTCACTTCCTTTGACAGGGCCACACTAACCCGGTTAGAAGTAAATGTAAATGAGAATATACTCAGACAACCTCTCCTTAGCTCTTTTTTTAAAAAGATTTTATTTTTCCTTTTTCTCCCCAAAGCCCCCTGGCACATCGTTGTGTATTTTTAGTTGTGGGTCCTTCCAGTTGTGGCATGTGGGACGCCGCCTCAGCATGGGCCCATGAGCAGTGCCATGTCTGCCATGCCCAGGATTCAAACAGGGGAAACCCTGGGCCGCCTCAGCGGAGCACTGGAACTTAACTACTCGGCCACGGGGCCGGCCCCTCCTTAGCTCTTCAAGACATTGCCAAGTCCACTGCTAAGACACGAGCTGCCCAACAAAAATCCTTAGACTCTGGCCAAAGCTGCTATTGGTAACAGAATAGCCCTTGATTATCTTTTAATTAAGTGAGGGAGTATCTGTGCTGTGGCCAACACCATCTGCTGCACCTGAATTAACACTTCCGGGGAAGCTGAAACTCAATTACCTAAGACCACTGAGCAAGCCACTGGGCTTTTTTTCACAGTTGACTCCTTCAATGGGGACTTTCCTTGCCTTATATAATCTTGATTGGTTTGGGTCTTGGGGACCATGGCTCCAAATTGTACTACAGATATTGAGAATTATCCTGCTTATTATAATCATAATTAACTCCCTGGTGTGTTGTATAATCTCAAAAGCTTTAGATGCATGTCTGTAGCTGCTAAACACCAAGAAAATGATCTCCCTAAGACTGGAACATCAGGAAAGGATTAAAGAGAATGACTGACATAATGATTGTGAACCTGAAGACTTGACCTGTGAATGTCACAGGGGTTAAGCAAAAAGGTCATGACCTCTGCATACCATCCAAAGGAACAACAGAAATTGAGAGAATTTCACAGCGGAAGCTGAGAGCAGTGCTAATGCCTTCAATTTGATCTCTCAATTAAGCTGAGAATCAGATCAAAAAGGGGGAAATTCTGAACAAGAAAACCACAGGCCCCAAATGGAGTCACTACTGCTACGCTGACATCACCAAACCAGAGCTTAATACCCAACCTAACCGCAGCCGTAACCTTCCCCAGGAATGCAGTCTGACCATCAGTCTAGGATTCTCTGGTCAGCACCAATGAGGCAACGTGCCACACGGGCCTCTCCATCCCCCAAAGGAAGAGAAAGTCATCCACCTAAAAAGACCCTTTCGTCCACAGGGGAGGTAACAGTTGCCTAAAATTATCCTTTTTTCTGTTTATCACTCCCTTGTCCTGCCTTTAAAATCTTCCCTTTCTGTAGCCCTTGGGAGCTCCTCTCTACTTGCTAGATAAGATGTTGCCCAACTGATGGATTGCTCAATAAAGCCAATTAGATCTTTAAAATTTACTCTGTTGCATTTTTGGTATCCAACACTATTAAAAATAAACTATAGTTCATACATATTTTTTATCATAAATTGTTTATTGTAAATATCTAGTTTCAAAAACTCAGCCTGAGATTTAAGTGTGTCTGAAGGCTGCCCCTAGCATGTCTTCTAGCACTGGCATGTAGAATCCCCATGCTCATGTAGATGTAACAAAGGAAACTGCCCATGTAAATTGCATTGTAATAACAATGCAACTCATTTCTTCTCAGTCGTTTCACCATTTATGTAAAAAGAAGTAATTTAAATTACATATTTTTCTTCCATTTGATATGCAAAGGTCACGTGGTTTACATTGGGAAATGTGATTTGCTTTCTTGTTCCTGTAAAAAATAAATCCCGCACCTATTTTCATATCAGTGGTGATGTGCCACTAGCACACGTGATGGAGAACGCTAGTGACTTCCTGCTACTGTCCCTAACCAGGCCATCCCTGACGAAAGAGAGGACTCAAGGGTCATGAGGATTAGTCAAATCCAGGCAATCATGCTAGAGAATGCCCTCCCAACTGTCCACCACATCTTCACAGTTTTAGAGATGTGGAGATCAGTGCCAATGGTCTAGCTGCCTGGCAACAAGATCAACATCAACTCCTTATCCAAGGTCACCGCTTTGTGAGAAAGCACTCTGGGAGAATGTAGCTCATACTCATGCAAATACATAAGAAATTCACCCGTCTCTACGCGTACTAAAAATCAAACCACAGAGCCTCACTTCAACCCTCAGGCTGATAAATTAGTTACAATTTCTGAGGCACACCCTGACACTTCAGCTGCACTCAGAAGCAGAGACAACAAACGGGGTGGGGAGGCAGGCAGGCTCCGGAATACTAAGACACTGAGATGCCCCTATGTTCCCACGGGAGGCTGTGAACAGCTTATTTGAATAACTGTAAACGGACACGGTAATGATACTCAGAATGCTACCGACTAAGATTGTAATACTATTTTGTAAAAGTACAACACTACACTATACACTACAAAACTAATTATACATGTTAATTATATAGTATATTCTACTTATATATAGTATAAACTGTGCATAATACTAAACTCTATGCTACCTATACGATATACAGGCAATATACTAAATATGCCACATATAAATATATATGTTATATTCTACATTCTCTCTCTCTATATATACACACACTATATGCAGCATTAGAAAATTTTATACTACCTACTACATAAACAAATACTTATTTTTCATATAGATAAAAAAGCCTACACAAAATACTACTACACTGAATCCAGCTATAGATAAAATAACCTAACCACCATGACTATGTGGGATTTAACCCAGGAAAGAAATAGTGGTTTTCCATCTGAAAGTGCATTAACATAAGAAACGATTATTAGAATCAAGGTCAAAAACTACAGGATCATCTCAATAGGTAAAAACAAGCATTAGGCTAAGTTCAACAGCCCTTCACAAGGAAAACACTCAGGAAACTAGGAGAAACTCCCTCAGTCAACTCCCTCACCCTGAAATAAAGCATCAGTGAAGAACCCACAGCTGACGTCACTCTTGATGGTGAAGGACTGCGGGCTTTCTCTCTCAGATCAGAGAGAAGATAGAGATGTCTGCTCTCACCAGCTCCACCCACTGTGGTGAGAAAGGCGCTACCAGGGCAGTTAGGCAAGAACATGGGAAAAATCAACCACTCCAGAATTCAAAGGACAGACACACAAAGCTCCGCAGACAGACAAGCAAAATCACACAGACTTTGTCATGGCACATATAGGACACACGCAGACACAGACACACAACCCTGCAGAGTTAATGGCTCAGAGACACACGGATGTTCCCACAGACACACCGAGCCCAGGCCCTCTGCACTCCTCCCCACTTTTCTTTATTCTTCAGCGCCCATCACCAGACACATGGTATAATTTCACTAATATATCTTCTTTCTTCTCTCCTAAAATGTCAGCTTTAGAGGAAACAGGGATATTTGCTCTGCTCTGTTCACCAAAGCACCTACCAGAAGGCCTGTCACACCCGTACTTCTTGCATATTGGGGCTCACAGAGAGACAGACACACACACACTCACATGGAAGCTTTACACAAACCTCATCACAGGCCCAGATCTTCACAAAGTGCGTTGTTCTCATTCCCATCCCACCTGGTAGAGGGGTGTCTCCTGGCTCCCAAACCAATCCCCAAAGAGGGGGTCTCAGCCCCTTCAGATGGGGAAGGGATTTCACACCTCCTGACACCACACAGTACAAACAGGACATCTCTTCAAAAAACAAAAATGGGAGACTGGATGGCAGAGTCAGGGCCCAAAATGGCAGGAGTCACTATGTTCCAGCCCCTGTCACTGCTATAAATGCGTCAAGAAACTCCCTCAGCGTGACTTGTCCTTTGTCACTTTGCTTTTCTATCGTGGCCTCAGTGAGGGGACCAAAGGTGAGCATCTCCTCGCTCAGCCCCCATGTCCCCTGCTGCAGGCTCCTTGGGAAACATCAGCTGTGCTGTGGACTCACATTCCCACAGACCTCACTCCGTCCTCCCACGGTGGCTCCACCATCTTCACTGAACACTTTCTCCTCAGGATCAGCGTCCGATTTGCACCCTTGAGATTTTAATTTATAGATGTAAGTGACAACATGGACAGGCCAATGTCATTTAAAGAAGTTTATTCCTTACATTTCCCAAGATAAGGGGCACACCATGACAGGCAGGTCACAGGAGCTGCATCAGGGTTGCTCAGGAGGCAGAATCAGGAGGGGAACACAAACCCAGGCCACAGTTTTCATTTGGGTCCACAGAAAATGTGCATCAGGGCAGAGAGAGCAGCTCAGGATTGCGTGCTTGAAAAATCCCAGCAGCCTCTGGGGCCTAGGGACGGCCCTCAGTCATCCGGTTCCTGGCCCTGGGTGGGTTTAGGGCAGGGAACACTGTCTGGCATGTGAGAGGCAGATAAGGAGGTCTGTAGGGACAGGGCACTGGATCGGGCGGGATGCACATGAGAGGCCTGCTCCAGACAAGCTGTCCACCGCCAACATGGAATGAGGTGCCCCTGGAATGGGTAGGGTCTCCCTATGTCTGAGAGGACCCTCAAGATGTCAAAACATCTGAAGAGACAGAAAATAAATCACACGACCAATACAATCAGAAAGACGACAAGGATTTGTCTGCTCATGTCAGTTCAATTCAACATGGTGAGGGAGATGCTACCAGGGCAGTTAGGCACCAAATGACATAACAGCATTCCAGATTTTAAGGACATCCACACACAGCCCCCCAGACAGACAGACAAAAATCACACAGGCTTCCTCACTGGACACACATGTGCACACACCCACACGGACACCCCAAGTCACAGACCCTCAGAGATAATGGTCCAGAGACCCAGCGCCCAGGCCCTCACACTCCTCTGCGGCTTCCTCTCCCTCCTCAGGGCTAGGCCCCATCTGACACAGCTCACGTCTTACTGTATCGCTTGTTTCTTGTCTCCTAGAATGTCAGCTCCAAGGGGTCAGGGGTATTTGTTTCCTCGGTTCACTGCAGCACCTACCAGAAGGCCTGGTACACAGGAGGAGACCACACTTACTGAATCACAGCCTCACAGACACACCCACAAACACACGCCCCAGGCTTTACACAAACCTCCTCAGCCCACATGCACTCAATCATCACAGAATGAACGGTTCTCAGCCCATCCCGTGTGACAGAGGGGTGACCCCTGACTCACAAACCAATCTCCATATGAGGGTCCACCTGCCCCTCCTGATGGCGAAGGGCCTTCACACTTCCTGTGCCTACAGAGTACAGCAAGGTCATCTCCGTAAGAGTCACAGCTCAGGAGCCTGAAGAGGGGAGAGTCAGGGCCCACAATGGCTGCAGTGATCACCGTGTTCCAGCCCCTCACGCCACTCTGATCCCTTCCAGAAACGCACCCCTCACCACGTGCCCCTTCCTCACTTCACTCTCCCATGGGCAGCTCAGTGCTGACAACAAAGGTCTGTGCGTCCTCCCCCAGCCACCGTGTCCTCTGCTGTGGTCTCTGTGGTCTGGGATCCATCACACCTGAGGCCTCGCCTGCATGGAGACCTCATGCAGGTCAGCCCCATGGGCCATCCTCACCAAGGCCTTGATCACTGCCCCCCCTGGAATATTCACTGGTGGGGGAAGGAGATCTTACCACATCAGACCCCAGGTCTCCCCGCCACAGAGACATCACTTTGGGGACCCAGGAGAGCACTGGAAGTTGGTGCAAGGGCACGTAGGGATGTGGCTTGATCCATTTCTGCCTCTTCCCTTCAAGAAACAGGGGGCCTGGCCTCTGACAAAGGAGGGGTTACAACCTCCTGCACCTGCGCACTTCAGGAAAGGTGGAAATTCCCATCATTTCCCAGCACTTCCTACAGCAAAGTGCCCTCTGGATTCTGGGAGCCATGTGAGGGGAGGGGGCCCCGTGACTGTGGAGGGTCTGGCTGAGATCGCCATTTCCCACAGGTGTTGGAACTGGAACTCTGCAGGGTGAGTCCTGATCCAGAAAAACTAAGCAGGGACCTTGGTGGGAGGGCTCCAAACTCACTCTGGAGGGGGGTTCTGAGGTGAGGGAGCTAGGCATGGTCAGCACATGAGCCACTGAAACCACAGGGTGGAATGTGCCAGAGATCTCAGGGAGAGTGATTTAGGTACAGCCAGGCACCTCAGGAAATCCCAGAGCTAGGACAAGGGAGGGCATCTCTTTGACATTATTGATGGTATTGAGACTATTGTGAAACTTTGCTTGTTGGTGCAGAGGTGATGTTTATGTGACAGTGGGGAGGACTGTGTTCCAGGGGCCTGTGCCTCATGACATGAATTCTGGGTTCTGCCATTGCCTCACCTCACAGTCACCTGGGGTTGCAAATGTGAAAACAAATACAGGAAATCTCATTTAAAATGGAGTCAGGGAGCCCCGAAGGGGGAGCTGTCATGAACTACTAGTTGTCAAAACCTTGCAGACCCCAAGCAGGAAGAAGTGTCCCTCCCATTCCTAATCAGGAGGAAGCTTACTTCACAGACTCTAGGAGGAGGACGGAAGAACTTCTCCTGCCCAGGAACAGCCCAGCCAATGAGAAAACACCACACTCAGCCACTGTCACCACCCTGAACTCTCCTCCTTCAATGGACTTCTGTTCCCAACAGCCCCTCCCAGCTCCCTCCTGTCCTCTATGAAAGCAAGCCCATCTGTTCTGTTCTCCCTACCTGCCTATGGTTCACCAGAATTTGCACATCCTGAACTGTACTTTCTCTGCTATTCCCAAAGAAACTCATTTTACTGGAAAAAAAAAAAAAAAAAAAAAAAAACTGGCTCTTTTAATTTTAAGGTCAACACAACAGAGAAAATTTCAAGAGTGGGACAAGTGTTGCATTTAAACATGTTTCCTAGCAAGGAGGCAGAGTAGGCTTGAGATGGGAAACTTAAGAGCTGCAAATGGCCTCAAGACCTGCTCTGGGAAGACATGGTGTTGATCCCCAAGGGTTAGAGGAGGATGTGCCCAGGCAGATCCCACGTGGAGATGTGTCAGGTGCAGCTTTATGACTCAGACCACCACTCCCAAGGTATGACCTGGGAAAATGGGCATCAATTTAAAGATGGAGGCCAGGAGCCCTATCACTTTCTCTCCAGTTACATGAATGACAGGAGGGCAGGTGTAGCCCTAGAGGGAGTTTTCTAACCTCAGACTGGGTGCCAGGAAAAGGCTATAGTAGTCTATGTCCTTCTCCCCATCCTACAACTTCTTCCTAAGAAGGAACCCAAGGCGATGGAAGGAAGTGTGGCACACGTAGCAACCAAAGTTCTGGAGAGTTTCACATTACTCTAGCATGTGAACACATTTTTGCTTTTTCTATTAATTCCCCTTAGTATATTCACATACTACTTTAAGGGCAGTTGCGAGTCTTCACAAATGTACAGTTACACCACCGTCAGGATGGAGAACACTCGTCACCCCGAAGGCACACTCCCACGATGCCCATTGGACTGAACCCTCCCACCCGAAAGCACTGTTGTTTTTGGTTCCTACACCTTTGCCTTTCCTAGAATGTCATGTAAGTGGAACACCATTTTGCCTTATGGGTCCTGTTTGGAAATTTTGATGCCACTTTTGCAAAAGTGCATAATTATAAAAACCTTACAGTGTTCTTGTGAGTTTAAAATTTTTGACATTGCCCATTATGCCTTCAAAACTAAGAGATTCCTCTGCTATGACGTCTGTGATTTTGGGTAAGAACCCATGCTTAACTTTCTTTTTGTTTCTTCTTCTTCGTCTTCTCCCCAAAGCCCCCAGTACATAGTTGTATAGTCTATGTGTGCCTCTGGTTGTGCTATGTGGGACGCCACCTTAGCATGGCTTCATGAGCGGTGCCATGTCCGTGCCCAGGATCAGAGCAGGTGAAACCCTGGGCTGCCGAAGTGGAGCGTGTGAACTTAACCACTCGGCCATGGGGCCGGTCCCTTAACTTTATTTGCATCATGGGAGGAAGGATGGGGCAGGGGATCAAATGAGATACTAATGATTACAAAATCACATAATCTCTACACTCCTAGAAAAAACATAAATTAGCACTGAAAAAAAGGGGACAAGTTTTGATATCCATTGTTGTTTGGTGAAACAAAAGCTGTCAGGTTTTACACCATCTTCCATAACACCTCCTGAAAATGTAAACATATGGAAATCATCCCTGAAAACAGTAAAAATGGGCTTTGTGCATCATGGAAACAAAAACCTCCCAGCTACTCCTGGTAGAAAAAAGCACAGAAAATGTCCCAGTTTGAGGATGTCAAATTTACCTCCTTTGCCATCACGTGGGATACCACTCAAAATGATACTGTGTGCGCGTGTACAGCTCACCTCAGTTACTGCTTGGATCGTTACCCTCTAAGCATTCACAGCTCTTTTTAGTGTTTTAACCAGGAAATCACATTGAAGTTGCACAGACATTACTCTATGCATAGGAACAGCCATGATGTGCTACACCTGTGCAGATGATCAGATCACCAGCCCCCCCACCTGCCCCGCCAAACTGTGAGAAACTCGAAAGGTTTCATGGGGCAGAAATGATGGCACTCAGTCTGAATAGCAGCTAAAGGATACACTGAATCTAATGGTGATTTCAAGTCCTTTCAACTGATCTTAAACAGAAACACACATACCACAAATACCCATGGCTCAAAACAATGGAAGCCTTGAGTTCCAGGCACCCATGTGACTGGACCATGATCAAATAGCACATGCAGGAAAGCATTTAAGCACGGCTAAAATGAAGATGAACTCTGTCTATGACTTTACCTTTATGGGGAACCACTGCTGTTACTCCCTGGAATGCAGGACTTTCAGTATTGCTGCCCACTGTTTACATCTACACCCGAGCAGTTCCTCCAACAGTGTTTAAGATGCATTAGATGGTGGGAAAACAATGACATCCTCACTCACTGAGGTGCCTACCTACCAGAGGAGTTATGCATCCATCAATGGATGAATGGATACAGAAGTTGTGGGGTGTGTATATATATATACACAGAGTATTATTCAGCCATAAAAAACAAGGAAATCCTACAATGTGTGAACAGATGAATGAAACTTGAAGCGATTATGCTAAGTGAAATAAATCACACAAAGACAAATACTTTATGATCCAGCTTATATGTGGAATCTGAAAAAACCCACAAAAACAAACTCATAGAAAAAGAGATCCGTTTTGGTTACCAGAGGTGAGGGGAGGCAACTGGAGAAAGGTGATCAAAAGGCACAAACTTCCAGTTATAAGATAAGTAAGTACTAGGGATGTAATGCATGACATGACAACGATAGCTAACAATGCTGTACGATACAGAGGAAAGCTTTTAAGAGGATAAATTCTAAGTGTGCTCATCACAAAAAGAGTATTTTTTTCTTCTTTCTTTTCTTTTTAGTGCATCTATATAAGATGGATGTCAGGTGAACCACTGTGGCAATCATTTCACAATATATGGAATTCAAATCATGCTGTACACCTTAAATTTATAAAGTCATGTATGTCAATTTTTTCTCAATAAAACTGGGGGAAAAAAGCAGTCAGAGACTTCTGGTCTCTGCTCTGTCACGTAAGAAGCTTAAAGCTAGATTCCAGTCCCCAGAAGAAAAAAACCAAGAAACTTGAAATCAACAACTCTTCCATCAGGGAATTGAGGTCACAGGGTAAACCACTGTCTCCACAATCAGAGAGGCAGACAAGAAAGTAGCTGGTCAAAAATACAGGCAAAATATTCTGTTCTTAACAAGGTACGCCCTAACAGCAATCTACTTTAAAAGAGTATTAATGACTGGAATTTTCAAAGAGCTGAACTGACCTGGGGGGAGAGAAATAGCCAATTTGAGTCTCTTCTAGGCTTTTCTCATCTCAAACCTGGGGCAATTAAGATGACGGTGTGGCTGCCCTGTGGGCGAGTGGTTAAGTTGGAGCGCTCTGCTTCAGTGGCCCAGGGTTTCGCAGGTTCAGATCCTGGGCATGGACCTAGTACCACTGGAGGTTTCATTACATGGACACAATTTGTTAAATCATTGGCTACTGGTGATTAACTCATTTTCCAGCCCCTCTCCTCTCCACAGAGGCTGGGAGCTGGGGCTGTAATTTCCAAGCCTCTAATCAAGGCTTGGTGTTTCTGGTGTCCAATCCCCATCTTGAAGCCATCTAGGAGCTGGCCAAGAGTTGCCTGATTTAAACAAAAAAACACTCTTATCACTCAAGCAACTCCAAGGGCTTCAAGAGGATTTTGCTAGGGGCTGGCCTGGTGGCTCAGTGGTTCAGTGCGCACGTTCCGCTTCGGCAGCCCAGGGTTCGCTGGTTCAGACTGACAAATAAAAATGGCAAGTAATAGGAGATATTGGAGTATATGAGGAAGCCATTTTGTGTAAACCTAATTCAGCCTGACCTTGTCTTTCCAAAAAGCCCTGACCACAGCCGTTGAGCATGCATTGTATATCTGCTTTAGACATTCCCTATGGCAAGAACAAAGGCCCTTGAGATAAAGGTGCAACTTCCCTCCCCCTCCCAATGTCTGCATTCCCTTGAGGATTAAGCATCTTTCCTTAGGCTAGGAACTGACTGCTGCCCTCACCTGTGACCACACAGCTCGAGACAATAGACTTGCCTCCTGCTACGCTGGCCTAGATAGCAGACCCACTACCTGCTGTGTCCATCAAGTGCTGTGCCAACAGGGCAATCTTGTGACTGTTGTGGGAGGGACATTTCAATCATATGTGAAACATCCTGTTTGGGGGTATATAACCACTCTGTATACTTCACTTCTTCGGTGCCCTTTCTTCCTTCGGGAAGAAAGGCCCCAGGCCATGGTCCTCACATTTTAGCTCAAAATAAACTCTCCCAAATTTTCACTTATAGATTGCTTACAGATTATTTTTGTCGACAGGATCCTGGGTGCGGACATGGCGCTGCTTGGCACACCATGCTGTGGTACGTGTCCCACATATAACATAGAGGAAGATGGGCACAGATGTTAGCTCAGGGCCAGTCTTCCTCAGTAAAAAGAGGAGGATTGGCAGATGTTAGCTCAGGACTAATCTTCCCCCCCCCAAAAAAAGAGGACTTTGCTAGGAACTGAGGACAAGGATCAAATATCTTCCTTATTATATCACAGAAGGTCGAGCCCAGGGACACAGGCTCACTAAAAGATTGAGACCAAATCACCGGACTGAAGGATGCTTCCCCTCTGCCCACACCTACCTCTACACCAGCTGGGCTCTTGTTCAATATTAGTGTATTACACTGAAAGAACTACATGCCTTCCAGTAACATCAGGAAGCAGGCAAGGGTATCCCCTGTTACCACCCCTCGTCAATTTTGTACTGGAATTCTTAGCTAATGCAATTAGACATGAAAAGGAAATAAAAAGTACACAGCTTGGGAAGTAGGAAATAAAACTGTCCTCGTGGCACAAGACTGTCTAGGGAGAAAATCTTAGAGAATCCCCAATAACAAAGAAAACCACTTTAACTAAGAAGAGTCTAGAGGAAGATTGAAAGATAAAATGTTAATATACAAATGTCTATCATTTCCTGTAGATCCATGCAAGCAAAGATGAGCTAAACTCATCTTTGACTAAAGACCAAAGGTAATTCACTGGGAAAACAAACTTTCTGACAAATAATGCCAGAATAACTGGCCATCCACATGCCAAAAAAAGTCTAGACACAGATTTTACAATTTTCACAAAAATTAATGTTAAATGAATCACAGATCTTAGCATGAAAGGCAAAACCACAACACTCCTAAATGATAACATAGGAGAAAATTTAGGTGACCTTGGGTTTGGTGATTAATTTTAGATACAACACCAAAAGCAAGATCCAAGATAGAAAAACATATGTTGGCTTCATTAGAATGAAAATCTTCTGATCAGTGTAACGAGAATGCAAACACAAGTCACAGACTGGCAGATAATCTTTGGAAATCACTGTTCTAATAAAGGACTGGTACTCAAACTTCCAAAGAACTCCTAAAACTCAACAAAAAGAAGACAGACAACCCAGTTAAAAATGGGCAAAAGATCTCAACACACACTTCAACAATGAAATACAGATGGTAACTAAGCACTTGAAAACATGCTCAAGGGGCCCGCCCAGTGGTGAAGCAGTTAAATTCCTGCCTTCCAGTTTGGCAGCCCAACGTTCACCAGTTCGGATCCCGGGTGCAGACCTATGCACCAATTATCAAGCCATGCTGGGGCAGGCATCCCACATATAAAATAGAGGAAGCTGGGCAGCGATGTTAGCTCAGGGCTAATCTTTCTCAAAAAGAAAAATGCTCAAAATCCTATGGCAATAGGAAATTACAAATAAAAGGAAATGAGATTATCTCCAGACACTTATTGCAGTGACTAAAATTAAATACACTGAGAACACCAAATGATGATGAAGATGAAGGGCAACAAGAACCCTCACTCATTTGCTGGCGGGAATGGGAATGGGATGCCTACTTTAGAGGAGAGGCAGTTGCTTAAAACAAAGCCTACCCTTACCATATGATACAGCAGTCATGTTCTTTGAAATTACCTGAATAAATAGAAAACATGTTCACAAAAATCTCTCTACATGAATGTTTATAGGAACTTTATGCATAATTGTCAAGACCTAGACATAACCAAGATAATTTCAGTAGATGAATGGAGAAACAATCATGGGTACATCCATAGGATAAAATACTCTTCAACGATGAATATAAATGAGGTTATCAAGACAAAACCATATGGAGAAACTTTAAAGTCATATTGCTAAGTGAAAAAAGCCAATATGATGAGGCTACACACTGTATGATTCCAAGCATGTGACATTCTAGAAAAGATCAAATAGAACACACAGAAAGATCACTGATTGCCAGGGATTTGGAGGGAAGGAGAAGGGGATGAATGAATAGGTGGAGCACAGGAGATTTTTAGGACAGTGCAAGTGTGCCATGATACAGAAATGACGGAGACATGCCATTTCACATGAGCCAAAGCCCAGAGATTGTATGACACAGTCAACACTAATGTAAACTATGAACTTTCATGCATCAATTTGGCTCATCAAATGTGACAAACATATTACTGTAATACAAGATATAAAATATAGGGAAAACTTGTGCAGTTAGAGGGGTTAGTGGGAAATCTGTACTTTCTGATCAAGTTTTCTGTAAACTTAAAACTGATCCTAAAAAAAACAGTCAACTAGGAAAAAGGAGATTAAAGACTGGCACATTAATACTCACCCACGATGACTGACTGATGATAGAAACAGACGATCTTTCATTCCATTAATTTGATCTTATTTCATCCCACAACTAGAAGGACCTGCAACTAAGATATACAACTGTGTACGGGGGGGGTGTGGGGAAATAAAGCAGAAAAAAAAGAAAAATTGGCAGCAGTTGTTAGCCCCTGCCAAAAAGAAAAGAATTTGATCTTATTTCAATAAGCCATTATGGTGCTCTATGAGGCCTGCAGCCTGAGAACTGGAAGAGAGAAGAAACTTCCATTGAACGCCTTGTTACGAGCCCAGCACCGTATACTCTGAGAAGTGAAATGAGTGCCTTCATTACTATCAGTAGTGTCTGGAACTCCCACGAAGATAGTGTCCTGGTGAGGCTTTGTGTGTGACCTTCATAGACATAGAAAGAAATGTTACCTTGATTTATATCGTAGATAACTGTGAGGCAAGAGATTCCTGGAGTTCTTTTCCACGAAGGGGCAACTCTCAGGGAATCGCCCAAAGTCTGTAATGTCTGCAGCTGGAGCCCACTGTTGGTCGGTGCTAAGATGACTGCTTGATGTACAGTCCATCTGATGACCTTTGGGTCCAGTCTTTCATCAGATTTACCCCAATTAATAAATTAAAAGCAACTCTGTCTGAGCTCCATCACGTACGAATGAGGTGATGTTGTCCCTGAAGTCTAGGAACTCCCACTGCATTTCGCTCAGGGAGTCCTAAGGAGGTCTGAGAGATGGGTGACCTTATTCAACACCATGGCACCTGGCAAGGGACTGAAAAAAGGGAAGGCCACCCTCTCCTGCAGGTAGGATATCCCAGAGGGCCCAGGTTCAGCTCCACCTTGTCTCCAGGAGGTCTCAGGAGCCATGCTGAGCTCCTGAAGTGCTGTTTCCATGTCTCAAGACAAACTGGACTGCTGGATGGGTGGTCCTATGTTCAGGACCATGTACTGTCAGGACAGCCTTGCAGGTAGAGATCATTGAAGCTCTTATGGCCTACAGACTGACACCTAGGGCAGGCTCTTGCATCAGACGCCTACAGACAACTTAAAGCCACCATGGGTACCCCAGGAGGCAGGAGGGAATGTCACTGAGGCCTCTATAGTGAAAGAAACTCTCAGGCCACTAACAGGACTGTTTGCTCTACGACAATCTGCAGAAAGTCTCTAGACTTTTGTGGTAGGGGTGGCATTCAAGGTGGCAAATTTGCAAGTAACAGCACAAACAGGCTCAAGTAAAATGTGTAAACAAGGAACATACGGCCTCCCAAACACCAAGAGAACCTCGTACATTTTGTGGGTCCTGAGAGGAACAACTGCTATTTCTTCATGGCGTCAGAGATGGAATGGGTCTCCGATATCAAATTATTTCCAGAAATTTCACAAACTTGTAAGGGCCTCAATTCTATGTGTGGCAATGTGCCATCCATTTTTGTGAGCTCATTTTTTCAATATTTGTAAATCCTGAATGATCTAAGAGGCCATGTCATTAATGTAATGTCACACCTGTGATCTTGGAGACACCAGGATGCAGGTTCAGACCCCGCCTGCAATGACTGTGGGAGGGCACAGCTGTGGAAGATCCATGAGGACAACCCAGTAAAAGGGCATCATGTCCCTTCAGAGGGGAAGGCCAAGTGCAGCTGAGAGGCTGTGAACACAGGACTGCACAGAACAGACTTAGCCAAACCTGTGAGAGCAGGGTATTTATCTGTTGCTGATTTGTTGTAGAGAGCAATTTCTATAATGCGGAGTCTGTGTGGTGCAAACACAGCTGCAAGGTTGAGGTAAACCAGATTCTTTCCAGGGTTAAGAAGACAAATGGGGTTGTTAAAAAGAAGACTGGGAATAACCAACCCTTCAATCAATCAACTAACTAGGTTTTCTAAACTGTTGTCAGTCCTTCAGGCCCTGTGTAATTTACTTTGGACCATATTAAATACTCGATTTGTGGGGTAACATCCCTGGAGTCCCAACTGGTCAAGCCAACTTGTAAGTGGCAGACTTCATTTAATTTTAATTCTTTTCTTTTTTTTTTTTGAGGAAGATTAGCCCTAACATCTGCTGCCAATCCTCCTCTTTTTGCTGAGGAAGACTGGCCCTGAGCCCACCTTCCTCTACTTTATATGTGGGATGCCTACCACAGCACGGCTTGCCAAGCGGTGCCATGTCTGCACCTGGGATCTGAACCAGCGAAGCCCGGGCCGCTGAAGCGGAACATGCAAACTTAAACAACTGTGCCACTGGGCCGGCCCCTTAATTTTAATTCTTGATCACTGGATCAGAGCTTACCAGCACCCTATGGAATATTTTAGGACAGTGAGTGCTATGACATTCAGAATTTAGGCAAAACCATAGTTCTAATGGTTAAGGAGAAATACCTGTCCTATTTGTCCTCTATATTATATTCATTAACACCCCTATGATCATCAGGCACTTTCTGTAAATTTAATGGGATCCCAGGCATAACTGTAATTTGACACCTAGGATTGATTAACTGCTTGACAGTTGCTGAATTAGTTCATTACATCATATAGCAAAGTTACTTCAGAACTATATTGTAGAGGCCCAAAAGCCAAGTGTACCTCTATCTGTTTTGTTACGTAAATTATTTTAGTATATTATGGTTTTCCAATTCGTTCAAACTGGACCTCTCTTTCAGTATTTTTTTCTTTTGTTCCCTCCCTCTTGTCCTTCCCTGTTTAGTTTTTTTTTGGTCGTCTGTTATACTTTGGGTGCAAAGGCATCCTCTCTACCCTAGTATTTTTGTTCCCAAGGACCTCAACAGCGCCATCAACTATAGGAGCCTCCCTGATGTCAAATGGGTGCTTTAGTGAGGTTAAGGTCCCTAGACTTAAGTCAGATTTCAACTAATCCCTTTGCTGTGTCGCAGTGGTGCCATGCGTGCGTCCCCTATAATCCCAAGGGTCAGCATCTTTGTCACAGCAGAGGCAGGAGCAGCTGAAGCAGCGGTACTCAAGGGTCCTGGTGAGCCTTCTGCTGGTGAGGGTGTGGACTCCACCATCCACCTACTGGCTACCCTTCCCCCTCTCTTCTCTTTGTCCTTTTTTTTTTTTAAGATTTTACTTTTTTCCTTTTTCTCCCCAAAGTCCCCCTGGTACACAGTTATGTACTTTTAGGTGTGGGTCCTTCTAGTTGTGGCATGTGGGACGCTGCCTCAGCATGGCTTGATGAGCGGTGCCATACCCACGCCCAGGATTCAAACCGGTGAAACCCTGGGCCACGGAGGCAGAGCTCGAAAACTTAACCACTCGGCCACGGGGCCGGCCCCCTCTTTGCCTTTTTAAATGACAGCAGTTTCATGAGTGACCACAATGCGCCCTCCTCTTGCACTGAGTATAGTCCCCCTGTACCACCCCCATCCCTGGGGTATTTAAGAGCCACAGCAGCCGCTGTCACATCTTCACTCTAAGACACAGATGAATCCCGGCAAAGACACTGAAACAGGGCCATGTTATACAGAACTCAATTCCATATCCTGTTCTCAAATGCCCATAAATTCTTGAAATTTCCAACTCTGCTCAGTTGAATCTAGAACTGGTGGGTCAACAATGGAACACTGGGCAGCACAGCTCACAGCCCAGCTCCCCAGCGAGCAGGAGCCCACAGCGCACGCCGCCACCAGGCAGCAGAACAGGAGAGCAAGTCAGAGCAAGAGAAGACAGACCCACAGGTGGGGTCATGTCTGAACATGCTGCTCAGGGCACCAACTGTCATGGTCACCTGCAGAGGGGTGGTTCCCTTGTTGAGACTGATGCCAGGGTGGCGCGCGCGCGCGCGCACACACACACACACACACACACACAGGGTAGGAAAAGGCTTAGGATTCACATAATAGAGGTCCAAAGGGAGGGCTGGGCCTCTCAAGCAGCTCTGACAGGGCTCAGAAAGCAAGGAATGGAGCCTGGCCTGGGGGTTCACTGGGCCTGGGGGTGGGGCCGGGGCGAGAGCTCTGCACACAGGCAGGGGCTGGGGTGGTGGGAATCTCCTGCCTGCTCTAGAGGAGACAGCACCCAGGCTTCCTCCTCAGCTTGTCCAGGTCGGGGCACAAGGGGAGGAGGGTGGGTTCGGCTTAAGCTGTGAGCAGTCACCAAAAATGTGGAGGGCAAACATGGATAAAACTATATGAATTTGCAATTGCTTGTTTTTATATAAAGAAACACAAGCAGGGGGCGGCAACAAGTGCCGGAGACTAGCCGAGCCCGAGCCATGCCCGCCGCCGACACCGCCGGGCCGCCCGTTGCGGGCGCAACGCATGGAGCGTGAGCGACGGCGGTCGCCGGGCTGAGCCGCGCCGAGCGGCCGGGACGTGGATGCAGCCGCGATCTCCCGCCCCCGCCCCGCTGAGCAGGAGCTGCTCCCGGACAAGATATGAGAAATGAGTGTTGGACGTCGAAGAATAAAGTTGTTGGGTATCCTCATGATGCTAAATGTCTTCATTTATTTGATTGTCGAAGTCTCCAAAAGCAGTAACCAAGAAAAAAATGGAAAGGGGGAAGTAATAATACCCAAAGGAAAGTTCTGGAAGATATCTGAACCTCCTGTGGCATATTGGAACAGAGAACAGGAAAAGCTGAACAGGCGATACAATCCCATTTTGAACATGTTGACCAACCAGACAGGGGAAGTATACGGGTTTTCTAATATAAGCCATCTGAATTATTGTGAACCTGACCTGAGGGTCGCATCAGTAGTTTCAGGCTTTGACAATTTGCCTGACAGGTTTAAAGACTTTCTTCTGTATTTGAGATGTCGAAATTACTCACTGCTTATAGATCAGCCAAATAAGTGTGCAAAGAAACCCTTCTTATTGCTGGCGATTAAGTCGCTCACTTCACATTTTGCTAGAAGGCAAGCAATTCGGGAATCCTGGGGCAGAGAAACCAACGTGGGGAACCGAACAGTGGTGCGAGTCTTCTTACTGGGCCAGACGCCCCCAGAGGACAACCATCCTGACCTTTCAGATATGCTGAAATTTGAGAGTGAGAAGCACCAAGACATTCTTATGTGGAACTACAGAGACACTTTCTTCAACTTGTCTCTGAAAGAAGTGCTCTTTCTCAGGTGGGTGAGCACTTCTTGCCCAAACGCAGAGTTTGTCTTTAAGGGCGATGACGATGTGTTTGTGAACACCCATCACATCCTGAATTACTTGAATAGCTTATCCAAGAACAAAGCCAAAGATTTGTTTATAGGAGATGTGATCCACAATGCTGGTCCTCATCGGGATAAGAAACTGAAGTACTACATCCCAGAAGTTGTTTACACTGGTGTCTACCCGCCGTATGCGGGCGGAGGCGGGTTCCTCTACTCTGGCCATCTGGCCCTGAGGCTGCACAGTATAACTGACCAGGTCCTTCTCTACCCCATTGATGATGTTTATACTGGAATGTGCCTTCAGAAGCTTGGCCTCCTTCCGGAGAAACACAAAGGCTTCAGGACATTTGATATAGAAGAGAAAAACAAGAATAACATTTGTTCCTATCTAGATTTGATGTTAGTACACAGCAGGAAACCTCAAGAGATGATTGATATTTGGTCTCGGTTGCAAAATGCTCATTTAAATTGCTAAAATGTATGGAAACAAAATTTTGCATAGAAAGACTATATCTTGAATAGTTCCCACGTTATATTCTCTCCCATTAGGGGTAATGTCTATGTTAAATCATCAAAATTGCCTTTGTAAGTAGTATCCATTTGAGGGCCTTTAAACCCTGCAATGTGGTACTTTCTAAAGAAGGAAAGCAAAAGATCCTGATATTTTGTGGAGGATATGCTGGGGTGATTGCATCTGATCCTTTCTGCTGGCTCAGTGGTAATTATTTTCTAATTTGCTTCCCTTCTCATCTGGAATGATGTCTCTGAAGTTTGACCATTTTAAGTTATTTTTGTTTTACCCTCATTTGAAAATATTCCTACTTTCCATTATAATGGGTGAATTATCTGCAATTTAGGTGTTTATGAACCTATTGGCTACAAAGACTTTGTTATACATGATTCAGTGGTTTTTGTGAAATGGAATTTTATTTTTTTCTTGTGTTAGTCTAATCTGTTAATTTTGCAAAATGAGAATCACTGTGTGATCATTACCCAGTTTAATCTTGTAATGGCCTTATGGTTATAATAAAGAGAAAATTTAACTGTTCTTGTATTTGATTTGGGTGGTATCATAATAGTTCTCTGCTTTTAGTATTTGAAAATAATGTGTACGATTCCATAATGGCCAACTGAAGATTGAACTGACCCTGGCAACCTTATTGTGTTTTATGATTTTTCAACGTGGACCAGGAAAGTGTAGGTAACTTTTGAACTTCAAGTGAAGTTGCAGACCTTTTCATGTGATTTATCAGTTTAAAATTCCATGATTCTATTCCTGCTGTATTTTCACATGTTGCTTATACAAAATGACTCTTCTGACTAGTGACTGCTTCCCTGTCTCGGTGTAGAAGTGCCTGTGCGTTTATTTATTGTTCAGATCAAAGACCAAAACATTTTCTTAAATATATTTTGTGTAATATTTTATTTGTATACAGCGTTGTTGATGATATATTTAACTAGAGCATGATATTTTAAGTGTTAAGGTATAATGTGTTAAATAAAGCTAACTGTTATTTTGGAATTTTAAAAATTCATTTTGAGGGGGCTGTGAACTACTAGAGTGATAAAATTCTGCCAAACTGTTGCTTATATATACTATCTTATAACATGCTTTCTTGAAATATTTTTGTGTTTGTCGAGATGAGAATTCTTACCAGATGTGATGCTGGGGACTGTAAAGAGATGGAAATAAAGTCGCTGTATTTTTAAAAAAAAAAAAAAAGAAAAAAGAAACACAAGCAGGAAGCTGAAAAATTAATCAAAACTGTGTATTTGGGTGGTGACTTGAGTAACAGCACTGGAGGGGACCAGGGTATGTTGGCAAAGAGTCCTCTTAAGTTAGACTTTGCTATTTTACAGATTTATTTTAAAACAGTGAAACTGATATATATATTTTTTTAGCACTCTTTTATTTAGTTTTAACTTCTGTACATAGAAAACTATTCTAGGATTTAATTCCTTTAAATACCAATAGTTACAAAACTGCAAACCACAAAATAAAATTTTCAAATCTCTTTCTAACTAAAAGGACAAGTGGCATCCTAGTTTGTCCTTTCCCTGTAGCTCACACTATGAGTTTTGTCAGGAATGAGCAGTATATTTTAATGCAATAGGGGTGTGAGTTTAACTACTTAAGTGTATTTGATTTTCAAAGATTACGTAGGCTTTCAGAAGTTTTCCTCATATCAATTACAATAGAAATTCTATTGCTACAGCCTTTAAATTTCCATATTCTCTAGAAACAGGCACACAGAAACACGAATCTAAGAATGGAAAATGTGCTAAAAACTTTATACATTTCTCTCACATCCTGAGGTTCTTTTGTCTCAAAGGAAAAAAATTTCTACTTTGCTCCAAATGCTTTTGCTTCCCTCACATCCTATCTCTCAACTTGCAGTCTCAGGGCCCCCGTGCTAAGGGAAACGAGAGCCAAAGGGCTGCACAAGTCCATCGATAAAGGAATCCAAAGCAAAGAAACACAAACACTGGAACCAGCTCAGATGAGCAGCCTGCTTCCCACAGGACAGAAGGAAAGCCACGGTCAGAAGTTTCCGTGTTTCTGACCTCCTGGTGGAGACAGAGCCCTGGAGGGGGTCAGTCCCTGGAGAAGGAGGGGAGGGCACCTGAGCAGCCACAGGAAGGAGCTCTGGGAGCCCCACACACCCTCCTCTCCCCAGGGAACAGTGCACATGCTCCCTCTCTCAGGCTCCATTCTCACAGTGAGGAAACTCAGCTGGATCCAGTTTAAGGTTCTGACCCAAATGGACCCCAGATTAGCCCTAATCCAGGACACAGAGCTCCTGACTCTCACAGACTTTCTCAGTGTAAACAAATTACTCTGAGTGCACCCACACTGTGGATGCAAAACTCCAATTATGTCTAGAAACAGGCCCAAGGGAACCACAGCTACAACCTCAGAAAGGGCGTCACTCCCCACCCCATGAGCACGTGCACCCCCAGCTTTCCAGGGCTCTGCAGCTCCTCTCAGGAGAAAGGCTCCTTCCGTGGGTGTGTGAGCAGTAGGACACCTGCAGGGGGAGGCTCCCCAGGAAGGACAACTGGGCCTTCCCTCTGCAGGTTCAAGGGGGCCTCAGCTTAGACTCACTGCCCTCAGGCCTCTGTCCCCACTGGGGATTTTTTGGACCACGATTCATATTTTAAATACACAAACCCAGTGTTTGAACCATCCAACTGTAACACTCAAACCAGTTTTTATGTGGAAATGAGGGAAGAAAACTGTATGGCACTTTGCTGGCTCAACAAGAAACCCCACTCGGGGGCCAGCCTGGTGGCACAGCGGTTAAGTTCGCTCGTTCCGATCCCGGGTGCAGGCATGGCACTGCTTGTCAAGCTATGCTGTGGTAGGTGTTCCACATATAAAGTAGAGGAAGACGGGCACGGATGTTAGCTCAGGGCCAGTCTTCCTCAGCAAAAAGAGGAGGACTGGCAGCAGTTAGCTCAGGGCTAATCTTCCTCAAAAAAAAAAAAAAAAAAGACAAAAGAAATCCCACAGTAATGTACTGCATTCCAGGAGAAAAGATATCAATTAATTATTTCCATGACAAGAAATTGTTTTATAAACTATTAATCATACTTGAACACTTCAGGTCTGCATGTTTCAGCCCTGGAAATCCATTTGAACTCACCCAAAATAAAAGAACACATGTCAGAATACGAGTAACATGCTCAGGGAGGAAAAAATACAATTTTTAAATCATACAATGAACTACTGTAATATTTTATTTTCTCTGAAATTCACCTCTTTCTTCCGTCTTTGGAAACATTTTATATCGTCTTTCAAGTTGTATTGATGAAATAAACTTTTATTCACTGAAAACCTGAGACAAGAGAAAGTGAATCTATCTTTTGAAGCTGACAAACCCAGGGAGGGGCAGCGCTGACTGGACAGATCACGGGGAAAGTTTGCCCAGAGGAACCTCCAACCAAAGGATTTAGGATTGAAGGTCTGTGCCCAGGACACAGCCTGGGAGGAGAGGCCGAAGGAGTTCACACAACGCGCTTCCAGGCGGGGATTCGCTACTTTCTCTCAAGTAAAACATCCACAAACAAGAAACAAACCCTTTTAAAAGGGCCGCCCATTGATTGTGGGAAAATGATAAACAATTAAAATATCGGGTCTGTTTGTGGTTGATGACGATGCTGTGATTCGGAGACGGGAAGCTGATGTTCGGGAACGCGAGGAGCGATCTGGAAATTTAGGGATTTATTGTCGGTCCTGGAAGAGCTGGGGGGACAGGGTCGTGGATTGGAGGGCTTGCTACTCAGATATGTGGAAAACTCAGGACAAAGGAGGCCCTGGGGACCCCAGAGACCGCAGCCCCTCCGCGCACGGACCCCGGAGCCCGAGGCCCGACTGTCCTGCGGGCCCTCCCGCGGGCCCCGCACCGTCTGGGACACGCGGGGCTGCGGGCGCACAGCGGCCCAGAGACGCTCCGGCCCAAGTCGCCGCGCGCGCAGGCACCACAGGACCGGCTGCCCGCCCCGCCCCCACGCTGCGGCCGGAGGGGCCTGAGGGCCGAGCGGCGCCACCGCGGACTCGGGGCCGCAGACCCCGGAGGGGACCGCGGGAGGCCGGGCCCGCCCCGCCGCTTCCCACCACTCCCTCCTGCCCCAAACTCTGTCTCCCAAGCCCCGGCCAGAGCGCTCACCATTTCTTTTTTCGCTTGTTTCTCCTTCTCCCCAAAGCCCCGAGTACACAGTTGTATGTTCTTAGTTGTGGGTCCCTCTAGTTGTGGCATGTAGGACGCCGCCTCAGCATGGCCTGATGAGCGGTGCCATGTCCGCGCCCAGGATCCCAACTAGCAAACCCCGGGGCGCCGAAGCGGGGCGCGCGAACCCGGCCTGGGCCGCCCCCCTCTCACCATTGCTGTTTCCCGGGGACCCGGGGTCCTTCCCGCGATTCAGCACACGTCACAACGCGACAGAGTCAGCAGCTGAACACCGTGGGGTCTTTAACGGCAGGTGACCCGTGACCGGAAGGACTGTAGAACTACAGGAAGTCCAGGGTGGTTGCCCAGCGTCGCCCCGCCCACCTGCCCTGGCGCCGACCCTGATTGGACAGTTCGAAAGGCCCCTCGTCCTGAGTGACAGCGGGATGGAGATTACGTGTGTGAGCCGACCCAGAGCTGGCAGTTGGCCTCTATGGGGACTTTTCCGCTGAAATGCAATGCTGGGAGGCCACTCGGGGGGCTGTGACCCTTCTTTGCAAACACCCTTAACATCACCTCCCCGTATGTCATAATTAGTCTGTCTCCACTTTGGTCTTTGATCTTCCACCCTGCCCTTCCCCGCCTCCACTCATAATATTAAACAATCCTGTGGCCTCCCAAGCCCTTAGCCCTGGTGGGAAGTTGGAACCCGCAGCCCTAGCGGGGCGCAAGGCCTCTTCTCCGTCTAACCACAAGGTATGAGATGTTTTCATTCAAGTCTCAGGTGTACGTTTTACACTGCAGGGAAATTTACTTTAGATCATTGAATGTATCGTGGGAGAACTTTGAAATGTGAAAGTCTAGAATATCCCTAAGGAAATTCAATTCCTATTTGGACTGATAATAACAAAGAAAAGAAAAGGTTATGTCAATGTAGTATCTACCTGGAAAGTATTCATGTGCTTAAGAGATTGCCTTACGAAACTCTTTTTTTTTTTTCCTCCTTCTCCCCAAAGCCCCTCAGTACATAGCTGTATGTTTTAGTTGTGGGTCCTTCTGGTTATGGCATGTGGGATGCCCCCTCATTGTGGCCTGATGAGTGGTGCCAGGTCCATGCCCAGGATCTGAACCTGCGATACCCCAGGCCACTGAAGCCGAGCAGGCGAACTTAACCACTTGGCCATGGAGCTGGCCCCGCATTGTGAAACTCTTAATGCATTTATCTACTTGTTTGTAAAGTTTTGTGGGGTTTTTTTTTCTTTTGGAGGAACAATACACACCCAATTCTATCGAAACTTTACTGTCTACAACTCACTGGTCTTCAGTATATTCACAGATACTGTGCAATCATCACCACAGTCAATTTCAGAATATTTCCATCAGCTAAAAAGAAACCCCTCTACCCTTAACCTAGCACTGCCCTATGTTCCCACCTCGCTCGTGCAAGCGCCAGCCATAGACGACTATTAATCTATTTTCTGTATCTCTACATTTCTGTATTTGTTTACTTTCACATGAATGAAATTGTACAATATGTGGACTTTGTGTTTGATTTCATTCATGGTATAATTTTTTCAGGGGATTCCATGTGGTAGCATGTATCAATACTTGATTTTTTTTTAAATTTACATCTAATTAACAAGCAACCTTACATTCCTTTCAGGTGTACCACAGTAAATCTAGTTAAGATGCATCACCACATGTAGTTATGATTTTTTTTCTTGTGTTGAGAAATTTTAAGATCTACTCTCTTAGCAAATTTTAAATATACAATTCAGTATTATCAACTATCGTCACCATGCTGTACATTACATCCCCATGACTTATTTATGTTATAACACGAAGTGTGTACCTTTTGATTACCTTCTATATTTATTCCATCACAGTTACATCTGATCTATATTAAGTGTACACTTCATAGTGTGAAGTACACTGACATTGTGAAACCGATCTCCAGAACTCTTCATCCTGCAAAACTGCCACTCTCTGTGTATAAAACAACAGCCTACTTGCCCATGACCCCCAGGCCCTGACAACCACTGTCCCGATGTCTCTGTGAATCTGACTGCTCTAGATACCTCTCATCAGTGGAATCATATGGTTTTTGTCCTTTTTGGGACTGCCTTGTTTCACTTAGCATGATGTCCTCAAGGTTCACCCATCTTGTAGCATGTGTCAGAATTTCATGTCTTTTTAAAGCTGAATAATATTTTGTTCTGTGCGAATACCACATTTTGTTGATCCATTCATCCGTTCAGGACACTTGGGTTGCTTCTAGTTTTGGGCTACTGTGAATAATGCTCCTATGAACACAGGTGCACATATATCTGTTTGAGTCCACGTTTTGAATTCTTTTGAGTATATACTCAGAAGTGGAAATACTGGATCATGTGATAACACTCTCCGTAATGTTTTAAAAACTGCCATCCTGCTTTCCACAATGTCAATATGATTTTACATTCCCGCCAGAAGTGCAGAGGTTCCCATGGATGTTTTCGCTTTCTCGGTGTTCTTTGAAACACAAAAGTGATTAATTTTGATGAATTTCAAATTATCTATTTTTCTTTACTGGTTTTTCTTTTGGGGTCATATATAATATTCTTTGCCAAATCCAGGTTCATATTTTCCCATATGCTTTTTCCTAAGGGTATTACAGTTTTATCTCCGATTTAGGTCTTTGATCCATTTTGGCAAATTGTTGTATATAGTGTAATGTAAGAGTCCAACTTCAGTTTTTTGCATGTTGTTATCCAGTTGTCTCAGCATCAACTTTTGAAAAGAATATTCTTTCCTCATTCTTAGCACCCTCTTTTTGAGAATCAATTGACCATAGATGAATGGGTTTATGTCTGGAATCTCAATCAAATCCATCATTCTGTGTTCTGTCCTTGTGTCATTACCTCATTCCTTGATTACCATGCTGAGTAGTCAGATTTGAAATCAGGAAATGTTAATCCTACTGCTGTGTTTTACTTTTGGTGATTGGTTTGGCTATCGTGGTTCCTGTGCAATTCCATATAATTTATGAAACAGCTTGCCAATTTCCATTGTCAGCTTGAAAAGCAAATTTGCCTGTTATTTTATCTCAAAATGAGTTTATTCAAGAATAGGCGAAAGAATTGCAATTTAGGATGTGCATGCCATGGCAAACCCTACACAAAATCCAGCAAAGAAAAAGAGCTGCTTTTATACAGAAAAAGAGGGAGTAGGGAGGGGCTGTTCTAAATGAAAACCCGCGGGGGGAAAGTGACATTGCACTCATTGGTTGAACTGTGGCATTCCTCCTTGGCTGAGCCATTGCCCCGTGAGGAAAGGAAGGTTCCTTCAGTAGTCAAGTAATTTTTCTTCCTGTCGAAGATGAAAGCCATCATCTATTACATTTGGTATAATTGAGGATGTGTGACAGGCTGTGAAAGCTCCCCCTACAGGCCTTCCCAATTCCAATTTAGTTAAGGTTACTTTTATTAATATCCACAGTATAAAGAAGTCAGCTGAGATTCTGATAGGGATTTTGTTGAAAATCTAGATCATTCTGGGAAGTATTGCCATCTCAACAGTGTTAAATCTAAGGATTCACGAACAGAATCCATGAAATAGTGAACCCTGAAAAATAATTAATTTAAGGAAATTTAATTTCCTTTTCTGTAACTAATATCCTTTTGCATGTATGTACATTCACTAATGACTATCCAATAGCAGTGGTGCATAGATTGTAAATTTAAAACATCTAAAAGTATGCAATCCTTTTTCTGTCACTGCATGATTATCATAAATATGCATTTTGGGTACAACTCCCTTACTTTTGTCTTTTTCATTTTACATTTTGACCCCCTTCACCCATTTCTCCCACTCCCCACCCCCACCTCTGGCAACCACCAGTCTGTTATCTGTATCCATGAGTTTGGTATTTGTTTGTTTGTTTGCTGTATTTTTTAGATTCCACACATAAGAGAGAACATACGATATTTGTGTATCTCTGACATATTTCACTTAGTGTAATGTCATCACGGTCCAGCCATGTTTTGTTTTTGTTTTTGTTTTTTTGAGGAAGATTAGCCCTGAGCTAACATCTGCTGCCAATCCTCCTCTGTTTTTTGCTGAGGAAGACTGGTCCTGAGCTAACATCCATGCCTGTCTTCCTCTACTTTATATGTGGGACGCCTACCACGGCATGACTTGCCAAGCAGTGCCATGTCCACACGAGGGATCTGAACCGGTGAACCACAGGCCACTGAAGTGGAACGTACACCCTTAACCACCGCGCCACCGGCCAACCCCAAGGTCCAGCCCTGTTGTCACAAATGTCAAGAGTTCATTCTTTTTATGGCTGAACACTATTCCATTGTACCTGTATACCACAATTTCTTTATCCATTTATTTATTGATGAACACTTAGGCTGTGTCCTTATCTTGGCTACTGTAAATGATGGTGCAGTGAACATGGGGGTGCATATCTTTTTGAGTTAGCATTTTTGCTTTCTTTGTATAAATACCCTGAAGTGAAATTGTTGACTCATATGACAGGTCTCCTTTATTTTTTTGATGACCCTCCATACTGTTTTTCATAGTGGCTGCACCAGTTTACATTCCCACCAACAGTACACAAGGGTTCCCTTTCCTCATATCATCGCTGAAGTTTGTTATTTCACACGTGTAGGTCTGGATTCCTTAGAGCTTTCTCTATATAAGATAAGTCATATGCAGGTGAAGAGACTTTTACATCCTCCCACCCAGTCTGCATGCTTTTTGTTTCCTTTTCTTGCAAAACTGTTCTGGCTAAAATCACCAGTCCATTGTCAAATAGAAGTGGCAGGGGCTGGCCCCATGGCCAAGTGGTTAAGTTCATGTGCTCCACTTCTGCAGCCCAGGGTTTCGTTGGTTCAGATCCTGGGTGCAGACCTAGCCCTGCTCGTCAGGCCATGCTGAGGCGGCGTCCCGCACAGCACAACCAGAGGCACTCACAACTACAATATACAACTATGTACTCTGGGCTTGGGGGAAAAGAAAAAAAACAAGATTGGCAACAGATGTTAGCTCAGGTGCCAATCTTTAAAAAAAACCCAAAAAACCCCAAGTGCAAATGAAACTAGAATCAACGGGATGAAATGATTGTTTGAAAAAGAAATCCAAGGACAGAAACATGAATATTCAAATGAGTCCGTAGAAGCAGCCTGCTTGTCTACAGATCAGAAGGAAAACCCACACTCAGAAAGTGACCATGTTCCCAAATTTAGGGTCTAAACACCCCAAAGCTGAGCTGCAACACCTAGAGTGCTTTGTGCCTGGTGAAGGAGGGTGGAGACACCTCAGCAGCCACAGAGGTGAACTCTGGGAGCCCCACATACCCTCCCTCTCCTGTGGGCATGGAGGCACTGCCTCCCCCAGGCTCCCACTCTCACAAGTGAGGAAACTCTCAGCCGGATTCAGTCTAAGCCTCTGACCCAAATGAACTCTCAGATCCATAAACCCTTTGTCCATAGGACAGAAAGCTTGATCTTCACAGACTTTCTCATTGTGCACAAATGACACTCTCAGTGCACCTACAGTGTTGATGCAAAATTTAAACATAACATTTAAAAGGTCCAGGCCTGGAGCCGGCCCCGTGGCACAGTGGTTAAGTTCACACACTCCACTTCAGTGGCCTGGGGTTTGGATCCTGGGTGCGGACATGGCACCACTTGGCACGCCATGCTGTGGTAGGCGTCCCACAGATGGGCACGGATGTTAGCTCAGGGCCAGCCTTCCTCAGCAAAAAGGAGGATAGGCAGCAGATGTTAGCTCAGGGCTAATCTTCCTCAAGAAAATAAAAAAGGTCCAGGCCTAAGAAGCACAACCACAACCTCAGACGGGGCGTCACTCCCCACCCCATGAGTACGTGCACCCCCAGCTTTCCAGGGCTCTGCAGCTCCTCTCAGGATAAAGGCTCCTCGCCATCAGGGTGTGAGCAGTGGGACACCTGCAGGAGGAGGCTCCCCAGGAAGAACAACTGGGCCTTCAAGGCCTTCCCTCTGCAGATCCAAGGGGGCCTTAGCTTGGGTCTTGGACTGTGGGCCTCTGCTCCCCATTGGAGATGCTCTGGAACATCATTGTTATTTTAGATCACACAAATCCAGTGTTTGAATAATCCAGCAAAATCACTTAAACCCAGTCCTTCCACGGAATATAGGGAAGAAAATTCTAAGGCCCTCTTATTAGTTCAACCAGGAAACACCAAATACCTATTCCTTTCAGGAAAAAAGATGCCAGTTAATTATTGTTTCCATGGCATAAAATCATACTTGACCACTTGGTCAAGTGTGGTCTGCGTGTCTACCCCTGGAATTTCATTTGAAAAAATCCAAAAGTAAAGAACAGACCTGAGAAACTTACTAAACATGTTCAGCGGAAGAAAGAGTGTCGTAAGTATTCTTAACAAATGGAATGTAACACAAGAATGTATTTTTCTGAAATTATCTCTTTGTTGCCTGTTTGTAACTATTTCATACCGTCTTCCAAGTTCTGCTGATTTAATATATTTATTCATAGTGAAAAACAGACTTAAATAAGGGGATAAATCTTTTTTTTTTTTAAGATTTTTTTTCCTTTTACTCCCCAAAGCCCCCCGGTACATAGTTGTATATTCTTCGTTGTGGGTCATTCTAGTTGTGGCATGTGGGACGCTGCCTCAGCGTGGTTTGATGGGCAGTGCCATGTCCATGCCCAGGATTCGAACGAATGAAACACTGGGCCTCCTGCAGCAGAGTGCGCAAACTTAGCCACGCTGCCACGGGGCCAGCCCCGGGAATAAATCTTGTATGTTACAAATCTAGGGAGGGGCGGGGCCAACAGGACAGATCATCCAGGAAACTTTCTGAAGAGGAAGCTCCAACTAAAGGACTTCCCAGAGGATGTCTGCGCCTAGAAAGATCCTGGGGGAGACGCACAAGGATTTCCTGCAATGTGCTTCCAGGTGGCCATTCTCTGCTTTCCTCTCATGTAAAACATCCACAGACATATATAATCTGTAGAAAGGAGCCATCAAACTGGGGGTATTTTGCTAAGCGAAATAAGCCAGACAGAGAAGGACAAACACCGTATGATTTCACTCATGTGTGGCAGATAAACAAACACAGGGACAAAGAAAACAGATTAGTGATTACCATAGGGGAAGGGGGTTGGACATAAGGGATAAAGGGGCACATATATATGGTGACTGACAAATAATAATGTACAACTGAAACTTCACAATGCTATAAACTATTATGACATCAATAAAATAAACTAAAATAATAATAATGAAAAGAACCATCCATGGTGCTGGGGAAAAACGATAAACAGTGAAAATATTGGGTCTGTTTGAAATGCAACACAGAGGATGAACAGTTGATAATGATGCTCTGAACTGGAGAGGGGAAGTTGGCACTTGGGAATGTGGGGAGAGATCTGAAAATGTAGGGACTTACTGTCAGCCCAGGAAGAGCTAGGCTTGGGGGACAGAGTTGTGGATTTGAGACTCTGCTTCCCAAACATCTGGAAAACTCAGGAGAAAATGGTGTCCTCCGGGCAGAAAGGAGGCACTGGGGACCCCAGAGTTCACAGCTCCTCCCATGCGTGAACCCCAGAGACCGAGTCACGATTGTTCCTGATGACTCTCCCTGTGGTCACCACACAATCTGGGGAGATGCAGGACTGCGGGCACAGAGCTGCCCAGAGGCCGAAGTCGCTGCATGCAGTGACATACAATAGACGCAGGGTCCTGGCTGTCAGCCCAGTCCCCATACTTCAGGTCAGAGGGAACTGAGGTCTGAGCGGTGCCACCAGTGGACCTGGGTCCACAGACTCTGGAGGTGACCTTGGGGAAGCCAAGTCCCACCATGGCCAGTTCCGACCAGTCCCTCCTCCATGTCTCCTCACCCCAGAGTGGCACACTCACCGTTTCTAGGTCTTCTGGGTCTCCCTGAGTCCTCCTGAGGACTCCCTCAGCCAGTGCAGATCACAGCAGGACAGAGGCTGTGGAAGAGTCAGAAAGTAATGTTAACGGCAGGTGACAGTGCTCTGGAGCACAGCAGGAGCCAGAAGGGATGCTGACATAAGCAGGGTGCACCGCTCCAGCCACCTGCGCCAGGAGCTCCCTGATTGGACAGTCCTGTAGGCCCCGCCCCCTCAGGCCTGAGTGACAGTGGCAGGAGGCTGCAAGGCTCAGCAGAACCCACCTAGGCTGGCGGCTGGAACCTGAGTTACCTGGCACATTTGCATTTAAACAGAACTTTTTCCCGGCCTGGGTCTGCCTCTGTTGTTTTCACCCAGCTCTTTGTGAACTTGTGGGCTGTGGTGTGCACTGGGATTATTTACAATTTTTTTTAAGAATATAGATTGGAGAAAACTCTTTGTGCTCATTTTGTGAGGCCAGTACTACTCTGATATGAAAAACAACAAGTGTGTTGCAGAAAAAAACTACACCCCTGTTTCTTCTGTGAATATGGATGCAAAAAACCTCAACAAATACTAGCAAGCCCAATCTTCCAACATATAAAAAAGAATTATATACCATGACCAAGTGGGTTTATTCCAGGGATGAAAAGTTGGGTTAACATCTAAAAATCCATTAATGTAATAAAGGATATTGAGAGAGTAAAAAGCAAAAATGACAAGATCATTTCAATAGACTCAGGGAAAATGACAAAATCCGGACCCTTTCATGGTTAAAACACCCAGCAGACCAGGAATAGAGGGAATTTCCTTCTTTCATAATGAGGGCTTATGGGAAACCCACAGCTAACATTTTATTTATTTATTTTAAAGATTGGCACCTGGGCTAACAACTTTTGCCAACCTTTTTTTTTTTTTTTTCTGCTTTATCTCCCCAAACCGCCCCCGTACACAGTTGTATATCTTAGATGCATGTCCTTCTAGTTGTGGGATGTGGGACACCGCCTCAACGTGGCCTGACTAGTGGTGCCATGTCCGAGCCCAGGATCCGAACCCTGGGCCGCCACAGCAGAGCTCACGAAATTAACCATTTGGCCACGAAGCCGGCCCCCTAATATTATATTTAATGGTGAAAGACTGGAATTCTTTCCCCCGAAGATAAGTAACCAAAGAAGGATGTCTGCTCTTGCCACTTCTAAATGTCCTGGAGATTTTAGCCAGAACCATTAGGCAATAATAGGAAATAAAATGCATGCAAATTGGTTGGGAAGATGTAAAACTCTCTACTTCCACATGAGGTATCTTGTGTAGAGGTTCAGAATATGTCACCCCAAGATACGATACACTGGCTTTTTGATTATTTTGTATTAAAGTTACTTGAGAAACAGCCATCACAAGAAAGACACTCTGGCCCTCCTTTTTCCCTCTGAAAGCAGGAGATGAATCTCCCATGTGAATGGTACCCTCTTTGAACCAGGAGGGGAGAAGACAACTTGAGCATCAGAGACAGGAATTTAGGGCCAAGTAGGCTGTATAAACAAACTTTGTTATTTCTTCGCCATTTACTACAACTAATTCAAACCCCTCTGCCTTGTCAAACCTTCCCCCAATACATTGTTTTGATATCTAAAATGTGAGAAGCTTCTTGCCCTGGTCACTTCTTTGAGTCTCACTTTTTAAATGAGTCTCCCACATGTAGGGAATTAAATTTGTTTTTTTCTTTCCTCTTAATCTGCCTAACATCAATTTAATTATTAGACCAGCTAAAGAACATAGAAGGGAATAAGGTGAAATTTTTCCATCCCTACAGTTGCATAGAGAAAACTCTAAGGAGTCCACAAAAAACTACTAGAACTTCTAATTGAGTTCTGCAATGTTGTAGGATACAAGATCAAAATAAAAAAAATCGTTGTGTTTCTATACACCTCAGTGAACACTGTGATAATGAAATTAAGAAAACAAATGCATTTAAAATAGCATCACAAGGAATAAGATACTTAGGAATAAATTTAACAAAAATGTACAAAGCAAATTCTATGAAAACTACAATCATCATTGACGGAAATTAATAAAGATTTCGATAAGTTGGAAAACTTCCCAATTTTATGAACCAGAAGAGTTAACATTGTTGAAATAGCATTGCTCCCCAAAATGATCTGAAGATTCAACACAATACTTATCGTAATCCCAGGTGATTATTTATAGAAATTGTTGAGTTGGTTTATACATTTATATAGAATTTCGGGGATTCAGAATAGCCAAGCCATACTTGAAAAAGAAAAACAAATTGGCTGGACTAACATTTCCCAATTTCAAAATTTTGTAGTAAGCAGTAGTCATCAAGATGGTGTGGTGCTGACACAAGGATAGACCTACAGATCTGTGGAATACATTGAGATTTGAGAAATAAACCCAGCCATCTATGGTCAACTGACTTTTGAAAAAAGTGCTAAGAATGAGGAAAGAATGTTCTTTTCACAAACTGGTGCCGGGCCAAGTGCTTAGCTGTATGAAAGGAAAGAGGTTGTAAACATATCATACTGTAGGGACCTGAAATTGGCCACCCCAAGCTATGTGTCTTTGGCATCAGGATTATTTGAGGCTGATTGCTTTTGATAAACTGGGACAGGGAAGGAGGCTCTGAGGAATGGAACTTGCCCTTTGTTAGGACACCTTTACATTTGTAAGGTAAATCTCTATCTGTAAAAGGTGACTCCCTCTCTGTACCAGGAAGAAGAAAGGAGATGACCTTCTCTCTAGAAACTCTTAATCAATACCAAAGGCAAGGACTTAAAATCTGCATTTTATCCTGCTTCTCTGGTAACCTCCTGACTGACTTCCCTCCCCCTCCCAACGTTGGCATCTCCTTAAAGATTAAGCATCTTTCTTTAGGCTGGGAACCGATTGCGGCACTCATCTGTGACCCCCCAGCCCGAGGCAACACACCTGCCACCCCGCGGCGTTCACTGGGACAGCAGACCTATCTGCCGTTTCCATCGAGCACTGTGCTGACAGAGCAGCCTCGTGACTATTGTAAAAGGGACATTTCAATCATATGTGACACCCTGTTTGGGGGTATATAACCACTCTGTGCACCCCACTTCTTCGGTGCCCTTTCTTCCTTCGGGAAGAAAGGCCCCGCGCCATGGTTCCTCATAGAGCTTGGTTTAATTTTCTCTTGCTATTCTGTCTCATGTGAGTTTAATTCATTCTCCGGCCAGACGAACCCACATTTGGGAAGAGGAAATGTCTTCCTCCCCTACAGTACCATGCTGCAGGAGATCATAGCAGCATTCTTGCTAGGCTTTAAGCCTAGGAAAAATAAATTCCAAATGGGTGGCTGGGAGATATGTGATATGCTGACTCTCATAATTATACCAGATTGCTTGTGCTTTGGAATCCAAGGCTGGAGGGGAGTATGTTATTGAGCATGAAGGCAAGGGGTTTGGGAACGCCGGGCCCTTGCAGGTACGGAACGCTGCCTGCATACCTTGCTGATTGTTCTTAAGATACCCCCCAAGGGAATGACCTGGGATAGGGCTGGCATGTTTCGGGGGATGAAGAATAGAACCTTTGGGCTTTGGCTTGCATGTCCCTGCAGGCATGAGTTCCTGCTGTTGTACATGCCTGTGATTCTTTACCTGCAAATAAATATGTGGTGATCAGAGGGACCTCACCTCAGTCTTTGAGGCTGATGGTCCCCTGTCCCATTGAATATATAGATTGTGTTCTGTCTATTAATGCCATCCACTCCTTCAGCTGACTGCCCAGCCCGTCCCGGCAGCAATACTACACATAATAATTTACCAAGAAGAATCAAAGTCCTAAGCAAAAGAATAAAACTATAATGCTCTTAGATAAAATGCAGGAAAAATTCCCGTCCTTGGATTTGGCAAAGAACTGTTAGATATGACATGAAGAACAAAAATGGAAGAAAACAAGTTAATTTGGACTTCATCAAATTAATGAGTTTTGTGCTTCAAAGGACATCAAGAACGTGAAAACACGCTTTGGAAACCTTGTGCGCTATTCTTGGGAATATAAAATCGTGTTGCAGGTATGAAAAACAACATGGGAGTTCCTCAAAACGTTAGCAACTGAGTTACCATCTCATCTAGCAATTCTACTTCTGCGTCAGTACCCAAAAGAATTAGAAGCAGAGACTCAAAGAGATGCATGTCCATTCATGTTCATATTAGCATTATTTACCAGAGCCAAAAGGTGGAAGTAACTCCAGTGTACAATGGACGAATAGATCAAAAAAGTATGGTACATACATAAAATGGTGTATTTCGGCTTTGAATTCTGACACAATGTACAACATGGATGAACCTTAAGGACTTCATTATGCATGGAGAAATCACCCATCAAAAAAGGTCAAACACTGTATGATTCCACTCTCTGAGGACCTAGAACAGTCACGCACATAGAGACAAAAGGTAGAATGGTGGTTGTCAGGAGCCCCACTGAGAGGAGAATGAGGAGTTGTCGTATAATGGGTACTGAGTTTCAGTTTTGCAAGATCAAAATATTTCTGGAGACTGGTCTCACAATGTTAAAGTAATTCACACTACTGAAATGTACACTCAAAAATGGTTAACGAGTAAAGTTTATTTTATGTGTATTTTACCACAATTAAAAGTACATTTTTTAAAGATTTTATTTTTTTCCTTCTTTTCCCCCAAGCTCCCCGGTACATAGTTGTATATTCTTCGTTGTGAGTCCTTCTAGTTGTGGCATGTGGGATGCTGCCTCAGCATGGTTTGATGAGCAGTGCCATGTCTGCACCCAGGATTCAAACCAATGAAACACTGGGCCACCTGCAGCAGAGCACAGGAACTTAACTGCTCGGCCACGGGGCCAGCCCCTAAAAGTACATTTTTTAAACAAGAGTGTGAAAACACAAGCCTCAGATGGAAGAGAATTATGTAAATCATATATCTGATAGGGGACTTGTATAGAAAATATCTAAAGACCTCTTATAACTTAATTATAAATAATCAAGTAACTCAATTTAAAAATGGCACAGGACCATGGGGCTGGCCCGGTGGCTTTATGGTTAAGTTTGGTGGGCTCCACTTTGGTGGCCTGGGTTTGGTTCCTGGGTGCAGACCTATACCACTCATCAGTGGCCATGCTGTGGTGGTGACCCACATTCAAAAAAATAGAGGAAGATTGGTGACACATTTTAGCTCAGGGTGAATCTTCCTCAGCAAAAAAATTTAATAAGATAGCAATGGATCTCAATTCACATTTTTCCAAGGAAGACACTGAAATGGCCAAGAGCACGTGAAAAGATGGTGGACACCACTACTTATTAAGAAAATGCAAATGAAAATGTCAAGGAGATACCACTTCGCAACCACTAGGATGGCTAGAATCAAAAAAGTGAGATAAAGTTTTCAAGGATCTATGGAGAAATTTGAACCCTCTTACACTGGTGGTGCAAATGTAAACTGGTGCAGTCTCTTTGGAAAACAGTCTGGCAGTTCCTCAATAATTAAACCTAGAATTACCACATGACCCATCTATTCCTCTGCTAGGTGTATGCCCCAGAATAATGAAAATATATGTTCAAACAAAAATTTGTACATGAATTTTATAGCAACATTATTCATTGTACCCAAAGGGTAGAAATAGAAAGGTAGATGAATAGATATAAACAACGCGTTTTATCCATACAATGGAATATTATTTGGCCATAAAAACAAATGAAGCATCAATACATGCTACAACATCGTTGTCCCTTGAAAAAATTATGCTGAGTGGTTGCCGGAGTCCCGCCCCGGCTGAGTCCAGGTTCCTGAGGGATAGACAGTGTCGGCGCAATGAGAGGAAGATAAAGGGGACGTGAGACTTGGGTTGGTGTTAGCAAGTCCGACTTTACTGTGCACAGGTGTTGCTTATATATTTTTCAGGATTAGTACAGAAATAGTTCTACAAATATTCTCAGAGAGATAAGGAAGTAAAAAACGAGCACAAGAATATTTATTAGCATTCCATTCTATATAGCATAAGGTTAATGATAGTCTTCTCCGCAGCTAACTAGTGTTTGTTGTCTCTAAGCTAAAAGAGATAGGTACCTAGACACCTGTTGTAATTCATGGTAAAGTTAAATCAAAGAGAGAAGGTCCAGGCCTCCGGACAGGACAGCAGTCCGTCTGTTTACATCCTGGGGG
>NW_025792565.1:0-2903 GCF_021613505.1 Equus quagga | reverse complement strand
GAGGCCATAAACCTAATTCGACATCTGATCTGGGCAGGATTCCTTTCTGCTTGTCTCAAATGGGACTGTGTGCTCCTCCAATAATTAAGTGAAAGTTACCTGCAGGTGGTCACATTCTCTTACTATATCTAATTTTCCCAGGAGGTAGTGCCTCCCAAGCAGCCACCCAAAGGAGTGAAAACTGGAGGTTAAGAAAGGAAAAGGAATGAAGGGCAATTAGAAGCAGCACAGGTTTCAGAACTATGTGAAGGGCCGGCCGGTTATTCTTCACCAAGGGGCGACCCTGCACCCCTCGGCGTTAATCGGCTGGACCCTGTCAAACAGCCGATCAAATGATGTAGCCACGGCTCCCGGCAAGTGGTCAGTGACAAAAATCATATGTAATTCCATTCATTTGAGAGCCCAAATAGGGAAACCTATAGAGACAGAAAGTAGATCAGAGGTCCCTAAGGCTGGGGATTGGAGGAGGAAGATGGAAATATTGCGAGTGATAACTAGAGTGTGGACGAGTTTCTTTTTGAGGTGATGAAAATGTTCAACAATTGACCGTGGGGATGATTGCACACAACTGTGAATGTACTGAACCCCTGAATTGTACACCTTAACAAGGTGCACTGTATAATATGTTGTGTTAAGAAGCTGAAGCTGGTGGATTAAAGTTCAGTGTAGGCAGATTATGACCTGCTGAATGAGAAGTTACCAGCCACCCACATGGAGTCATTAGGTAGCTCCTTCAGCATCTAAGCTCCCAGTTTGGGAAAATGAAAACCTCGGGGTCATTTTGATTGAAGGCGTAGTTTCAATACACCCACACAAAGGAAACAGAGTCACGAGATTTATTATTTACAGATCCCAGAAACAGGTGGGGTGCAATGAGCCAGGGGAAGGGCCGTCCTCTGTCCCAGGTCAGGAGTGAGCAGGAGGTAGGGAGCAGGGTACAAGCACCTGTTATTTATAAGGGGGTTTGGGTGTGGAGGTCACTAATTTTTTGCAGGCTCAATTCTAAGTGGTCATTTTAGAAGGTCACCCAGGAAAAGCAAAGTGGGGACTTATGGCGGAAATCCTAAGCTCAGGTCCTTATCTAAGTGTCCAGACTGTGTGTGTGAGCAGGGTTATCACACTGTAACATGCCGAGGCAGCAACTCAAAATAGTTGTTTTTCTCATCAAAATAAACCCCATCATGCTGAGGCATTCGTCTTTAGGGAAAACGTGGGCAGTGTCTGGACGGTGGAGATATTAAAAGCCGCTGGCACAGTTTTGGTCACCGGCACATGAAATATTTGAACAAAGCAAAAGTGGCAATCAACGATATCAATAGATGAATGATAGTCTCAAATCCTGTTTGCAACCCTCCCCCCATTTGTTGGGGTCCGGCCAAGAAAATAAATCAGAGCCCTTTGATAAGGTTAAGGTAGACATTTAATAAAAGGCTTGGGGGAGATTATGGAATCCCTGTAGCTGTTGGGTCATCTTTTGTCAATTTGTCTGAATTTGTCCAGAATTATTAACATACATGCAGCAGGCGGTGCCCTTTACAGCACATCTGCCTGCTCTCTTGGCCAATAAGTAACCTAAAGCTAAACAGCTATGCAAAACCATCTGTACTAAAGAATCCTGTTGCTGTTGCAGTAAGGCCCGGCTTTGGTGTAATATCCCTGCGCATCCAGCCAGGTGGCTGACAGGCTGGTGTTTGCCTTAATAATGTGCTGTTGTGAGCCCAGTGCAGCTAGCCCAGTCTGGGTGAGAGAGAGTAGCAGACCTACTCCCAACATAACAATGATTATAATATGCCACATGCTCTTGATGTGAGGGGGCACAAAGAGAGACGGATCGCAGGTCCTGCTCAGTGATCTGTCAGGGCAGTCCCAGGGAGACTAGGGTAAATCGGTGTGAACAGACAGGACTCCCCAGGGTCAACAAGGAGGCAAACACATTGGAGTATGAGGGAAGGAGAAATGCACATATGGAGATCCACATATGCGTATTGCCACAAGGGCGCTGGACCCACAGTGGACAGCAACTGCTTGATTGGAGAAGCCAAAGTAAGTTGAGGTTTCCTGCCACATGGCTGGGCCTTGAAGTCCAAGAGCGTGGGGATCGTGCTCCTTGGGAGGAGGAGTAGGTCATATTCATCCAGGTGGTGTTGGTCCTGGGCAGATAGGGTAGATCATAAAGGGCACATGGGGGCTCTTGCCATGTGCCACATACTGTACTGCAGAGTGACCTACAAGGGAGCAGTTGAGAACTGTAGAATGTAGCCAGGTAAGCCACAGGAACGAGTGGGGTGCCTTCCATGGGGCAACTGGGGCAGAGTCAATAAATCAGCCTGGTAGGCCATTAACTTTGGAAAAATCTTTTGTTGAACCTGGTAACACACCTAGCAATTATGGTGGCCATAAAAATGAGCTCCCATTTCTGCCCATTGTATAAAAATGTGAAGACTATTGGAGGGCTTGCATGGGAGGACTGTGGAGCCCTGAGTGGTGACCGTGAGGCAGGGTCTCCTCAGGGTGATGCAGGAAGGTAACCCTGTAGCTGTGGTCCTGAAAGTTGTAGAGGGGATGCTGCGGTGGTGGTAGCATCCGAACCTGGGGAGGGCTTCTCCCAATAGAAACTAAGTTCACTAACTCCCAGTAGGACTCATAATGTGGACCAATCTAAAGGGTGTGGTGAAGGCAAGCAACTGAGTGTAGTGTTCAAGGGGTCCCTGTAAGGTTGTGAGACTTGACACATAACCCTGGCCTTCTAAAACTCAAAGGTGCAGAGGTGGGCAGCCTGGCAGGCAGAGTACCGCCTCACCCTGGAGCAGCAAGCACTATAGTGGCAGCTTGATGAAGTGATCTTTGCACCAGCTCTAAGTGTTGCTGTTGAGCTTCTCCCCAGTGAATTGTGGGGGATTGGC
>NW_025792564.1:172-1905 GCF_021613505.1 Equus quagga | reverse complement strand
ACAACCCAATTAAAAAGACGGGCCAAAAGATCTGAGCAGTGATTTCTCCACAGAAGAGATAGGGATGGCCAACAGGCCTATGGAAAGGGGCTCAACATCATTAGCCATCAGAGAAATGCAAGTCAAAACTACAAGGAGAGGTCACCTTCCTCTGGTCAGAATGGCTCTAATTAACAAGGCAAGAGACAAGTGTTGGAGAGGATGTGGAGAGAAGGGAACTCTCCTACACTGCTGGTGGGAGTGCAGACTGGTGCAGCCACTACGGAAAGCAGTATGGAGTATCCTCAGAAAACTAAGAATACATCTACCATATTATGATCCAGCCAGCCCACTGCTGGCTATTCATCCAAAGAACTTGAAAACACCAATGCAGAAAGACACATGCACCCCTAGGTTCACTGCAGCATTGTTCACAACAGCCAACAATTGGAAGCTACCTAGGTGCCCAACAAGGGAAGAATGGATAAAGAAGATGTGGTATGTATACACAATGGAATACTACTCAGCCCTAAGAAATGATGAGATCCGGCCATTTGTGACAACGTGGATGGACCTTGAGGGTATTATGTGAAGTGAAATAAATCAGAGGGAGAAAGTCAAACACCGTGTGATCTCACTCATAAGTAGAAGTTAAAAACAATGACAAACACACACAGAGCAACGGAGATTGGATTGGTGGTTACCCGAGGGGAAGGGGGGAGGGGAGAGAGCAAAAGGGGCGAGGAGGCTCACATGTGAGGTGACGGACTATAATTAGTTTTCGGGTGGTGAACACGATGTAGTCTACACAGAATTCGAAAGATATTACAACGGACATCTGAAAGCTATATGATGTTAGAATCCACTGTTACTGCAATAAAATAAGGTAAAATAAAATAAAATAAAATAAAATAAAATAAAGAAGTGTAGGAGCCTCAAGAGTCTAACAGGCTTTTGAAAAGTTATTCTAGGGACTTTTATGGCTTAGCTCAGGGCGGCAGACACCAGCCTGAGACACAGCTGTGACACAGCCACTAACTTCAACTAAATTATATTCCGACTGGAGGGAAATCAAAACTACTGTGATCATAATTTAGTGAAGGCTTCACTTTGCGCCAGATCCTGTGCTAACCGCGTTGCACCAACTGTCTCATTTAATCCTCACATCCGAAAGGTAGGTTACCGTTATTCTCCCCATTTTAAAGGTGAGGAGGCGGAAGCAGAAAGATGGCAATCTGCCTGGAATTCACAGAAGGATTCTCGATGTAATGACATGACTTTTGGACGAGATTTAAAGGTTTAACACATTACAGTGAAGATGCAGATCACACTATCACAGAACGTGAAAAACACTGAGTCCTGCCAAATGTATTAAAACACTAATTATGGATCCTCACAATCTCTTGGCCTGTTTTTTCAGATGAGGGAAAACCCAGTGTGAAAAACCCTTGAGGAGACGTCTGCAGAGGAGGACTATGTCTGGTCTTTAAAACCGGGAACTATCCCAGTAGATTCTGAGTCAGTGGCTCCAGAGTAGGCCTTGAGCGTCTCTGTTCTTTTCAAAAGCCCCACAGGCTACACTTCCGTGCCCTTGGAGTCGGGAAGTACCGTCATGCCCTACATCGGGACGTTTCAGTCAACAACGGGGGTCCCATCAGATTAGTCCCATATGGCCTAGGTGTGTAGGAGGCTCTGCCATCTAGGTTTAGGAACTCCGTGGTGTTTGCACAGTCTCGAGATTGCCTGACCATGAC
>NW_025792564.1:0-162 GCF_021613505.1 Equus quagga | reverse complement strand
CATTGTACTAGAGTTCTGTGCCATGTTACCATTGGAGGAAACTGGGTAAAGGGTACACAGGATATCCCTGTATTATTTCTAACTGCATGCGAATCTGCAATTACCTTAAAATAAAAAGTTTAAGTTAAAAATTACGTAGCTCACATTTAGGAAAACAGACTG
>NW_025792563.1:0-2589 GCF_021613505.1 Equus quagga | reverse complement strand
GGATGTTTCTATCCTTACTGATTTGTGACCTCGGGCAAGGCGCTTGGCCTCAGTTCCTCTTCTGTAAACAGAGAGAATCACGGCTCCTGAGTTGTCTGCGGAACGAGCGGGAAAGTGTCCAGCACACGCTCAGTGTCTGCTACACTGTGGGCGCTCAGCCGTGGTTAGTTTTAACTTTGGAATTGGGGCCCAGGAGCCAGGTGTCCCTGTGCCTTTGCCATTGGGTTATCGTTTGTGTTCCCTGTCCCCAGCCCTGGCCACATCCTGCCCTGACCATCCTGTGTCCTCCTCCCACAGAATGAGCAGAAGGATGAAGGAGCCATAAATCATATCCTGGAGGACCTGGACACCAATGAGGACAAGCAGCTCAGCTTCGAGGAGTTCATCATGCTGGTGATCAGGCTGACGCTCGCCTCCCACCAGAAGATGCACGAGAATGCCCCGAAACTACCAGGCCACCACCATGGAGCAGGCCTCGGGGAAGGTGGCTCCCAACATGAAGGCAGCCACGAGGACCACGGCCACAGCCACGAGGGCCACGGCCACAGCCATGGAGGCCGTGGCCACAGCCACAGAGGCCCCGGCCACAGCCACTAATCTGGAGGCCAGGCCACCCTGCCGCTGCCCAGCTAGGGCCACAGTGGTGTGTGCCACACACCTTAGCTGCAGGATGAAATAAAGTCTTTCTCCAAGCCAGTGTTCTGTGTGCTTCTCCCACCATCCCCTTCCCAACCCGGCCCTGCAGAGGTATGGGCGTTAGACAGCCCAGCCCTGTTACTGGGGCTCAAGCCCTTCCTTCGGTAATAACAAATGAGGAGCAGTGACAATGTGGGGCTGTCCTGAGCCCCTGGGGATCACCTCCCCGACTGTTTCCTCAGTTCTGACTTCAGGCCCCCCTGCTCAGGTCCCAGTTACTCCACCCCAGCTCAGGACATTCTGGCCAGCATGTCAATTTGGCCCTTGTCACCCTTGAAATCAAAATGAGAGTATCCCTTGCCTTTGACATGCCAGCCCCCCCCAGCCCAGCCCTGATCCTGGTTTCACCCATGAGGTTCATACAACCCTCTCCTCCTGATAGATCCTATTCATCTGGAAGTCTTCCAGAAGTGCGCCTAGTCGGGCCTGTGTCTGAGCAGCAATACTGGATTTGGGGCAGTGGGAACAAGGACACACTGGAGGTATACACCCCAAGGTGAGTTCTGAATCCAGGGGAGCAGTTGGGTGCATCTTAACAGACCCGGCACGCTCCCCATGGATGCTGGGGTATGTGCGCATGTGGATGAAAGTCGGGGAGTCGGGCCCCAGGCCGCAGCCCAGCAGGATGGGTGAGTGAGAAGAGCACCTGCCTGCCCCTTAGAGGAAGGAGCTGTAATCCTGCTCTCAGCTAAAAGGCTCCGCCACCACCGTGAGGAGGCTGGACTCCGGGTCCAGAGAGCCTTCCCGGACTGAAGGTTCTGATTCTGAGCCTTGAGAGCAAGCTGACTTCTCTGAGACGCCAAAGGTCCTCCAGTCCCCGGTCAGTGCTGAGAGCCGAGGCCAGCAGGGACTTTGCTCCTCGCTGCAAAACCTGTAGCCAGGCCTGGCACCCAGCTTCCTTCACAGAGGCTGCTGCTGCTTCCACTTCAAGCCGCCTCCAGACCCAGCTGCTCAGTTCAGAGACACTCAGGTGACTGTCTGCCCTCCATCCCTGCCCTCAGGCCTGAGAGCATCACCATAAAGTCCTGTTCCCAGGATCTCACCAGGCTGGGGTGGGCCTTCCAAAACCAGAGCCTCATCAGGGCTGTCTGCCCTGCCCTGTCCTTCCAGCGGAGGGACGGCTCAGACAGATGAGGGTTTGGGAGGGCTGGAAAAGACTGCCAGTCATCGAGCCCCTATGTTCCAAACGAGACAAGCAGGCATGGAGTGGAGAAGGGGCCAGTCCAGAGCCAACAGTGGTAGAGCTGGTCAAGATGGCACAGAGAGAAAAGGGCGTGAATCCACCTTCTCCTGGGGCTGGATCTCCAGCTCCTTCTCCAGTGCTGAGCGTGAAGGAAGGAGCAGCTGGCACGTTTCAGCTCTCCCATGCCGCCTGGCTGTATTCGGGGCCCCAGGCTGCCTGCTGTGGACCGAGGGGGTCCCTGTTCTGAGGGCCCAGGGCCTCCGCTGGGGGTGCAGAAATTTGAGGGCTCTGACTCGAGGGCATGAGGGTGTTTCCAGGGACCACTAAGTGGGGAGCTTGGGGAGCAGACTTTGATCCCCGGGGCCCTTACCTGTCTGACTTGGGGATGTAACAGTTGGGGAGACTCACTCTGACAGCCCTGTCCCCAAGCCTCATGTCCCGGGGTGGTCACCCCTTCTGAATGCAGCTTGGTACAGGGGAAAGAGAACGAACCAGGGAGCGGGGAGCCTGGGTCCTACCCGTGGCCTCACCAGGACTAGCTGCTTCCAGCAGGGTGGGGGAGGGAAGGCCCCCCCCCCCTCCCCGAGCGCATCTGACAGCCTACTTATCACAATGTGCCCTAAATGTTCATGACTCTGCCTCCCCACTAGACCAGGAACTCCATGAGGGCAAAGTGGCATCTGTCTTTGCTTTGTTCCCAGCACCTAGGG
>NW_025792562.1:0-6860 GCF_021613505.1 Equus quagga | reverse complement strand
GCTAAAGTGGTAGATCCTGCCCCATCCCACTTACCCTCTCCAATGTAGCCCGCAATGCTCTCCTCACATCATGATGACTGCACACAAGATATTTCCATAACCCGGGACAGTGCCCACCCACTGCCCTCCAAACTGCACTCCTCTCTCACTGGGGATCACCTCACCTCCTCCACATTTACCGGGACAATTACAAGGACCCAGAGACAACAGGCTTGCTCCTCTTTCCTATCAGAAAGAATCTTAGTCTTCTCTAACCTAAAAGTGTTCACATACTTAGGAAATGACGACAGCCACCCTCTGTAGGATGCCTGAGATCAAACCCAGGCAGCTGTCAGGTCCTTCCTGAGGGCAAAGCACACAACTCAAGGACAAATGCATCTCTATCCCATTCAGCAGTCTGAAGGCCTCCACAAATGTTGTTCTTGTTGAGAGTTACTCTACCCAGACAGGTACTAATGACACATAGGCTAAGTGATCAGTACCTTCCAGGTAGGGCACCACACACAGCATGGCTCAAGGTGGAGGATCTGCCCAGTCCTCTTCACACTCTCAGATGAAGCTTTCGTGGTCTCCCCACCATGTCATGATGACTGTACCCAACATTTTTCCATAACCTCAAACAATGATGACCCACTGCCGTCCAACTTCCTATGCTCCTGATGTGGGGATCACCTCCCCTCCTCTGTGTTTTCTTGGATGATTACCAGGTCCCAGATGGAACAAGCTTGCTACTAATTTTCTCTTCTTCTCGTAGGAAATACCTTTATCCACCATAACCCCTAAACATTCCCATTATTATGAAAGGACCAATGAAGTCATAACCTGGATTCAGGGGATAGATTTGGCAGCCACGGCCCTAGTGAGTTCAAGTTAGGCAGCTCAAGGACCCATCTCCACCACCGTCACTCATACAAAGGCCACCAGCAACACTGTGTGGTTGAGCATCACTCGTCCCAGACAGGTACTAATGAAATGTAGTCTGAATGACGAGCACCATGCTGTGCCAGACAGCGCTTGAAGTATGGCTTCAAGCTGGAGGACCCTCACAATGACCCTTGCACAGACATACGAAATTTACATTTATCTAAGCCGACATCTTCATCCTCTCAAGCACACAGGCGTTGCATTGCTGGGAATGGAAAACGGAAATCCTCTTGTGGATACCTGAGATCCAACCATGGTGGCTGCACGGCCCCCGAGAGTTGGAGGCAGGCACCTTACAGACACATCCATCTCCATTCCCAGGAGGAGTCTGAAGACCCTCCCAAACGTTGCTCTTGTAGAGCATTACTCCACCCAGACAGGCACTGATCACATGTAGTCTAAGTAAGTGATCAGTACCTTACTGGGTAGGGCACTGCACACAGAATGGCTCAAAGTAGAGAATCTGCCCAGTTCTCCTCACATTGTCAAAAGTACCTTTCATCTCTGTCCCAAGACTGTCACAAGGCCTGTACCCAAGTTTCTCTACAACCCTATACAAGAAAGACCCAGTGCCCTCCAAACGCAACCCTCCCTCAGTGAGAATCCCCTCACCTGCTCTATATCTACCAGACAATCATGAGGAGCCACAGAGAACAAGCTTGCCCTTATTTTCTCATCTTCTATTAGGAACTCTTTTCATCTTCTCTAAACTGGACGAGATCATGATGGTAGGAATGACCCACTGAAATCATCTTGAGGATGCCTGAGATCCAGGTGGCTTCCCAGGGCCCTGCTGACTGCAAGACAGGCCAGCTCAAGGATACCTGCAGCTCCACTTCCATCACTGCTACTAGCCACCACCCAGGTTCTTCCTGTTGAGCATCAGTCCACCCAGGAAGGTACCAACTACATGTAGTCTAAGCGATCACCACCTTTCTGAGTAGGACACTGCACACAGCATGGCTAAATTGAGAGAACCTGCCCAATCCACTCGCCCTCTCCAATGGAGCTCCATCTCTCTCCCCACATCAAGATGACTTTACACAAGACGTTTCAATAGCCCTGGATAGTGCCCATCCACTGCCTCCAAGTTGCACTCCTCTCTCACTGGGGATCCCCTCACCTCTTCTACGTGTACTTGGGTAATTATGAGGACACACGGAGAGAACAAGCTTGCTCCTCTTTCCTATTAGGAAGAATCTTCCTCTCTCTAACCTGTAGGTGTTCACAGAGTTAAGAAAGGACAACAACAATCCTCTCTAGCATGCCTGAGATCAACCCAGGTGGCTGTCTGGGCCCTGCTGAGTTCAAGGCACAAACTCAAGGACAAATGCATCTCCCTCCATTCACCAGTCTGAAGGCCTCCACAAATGTTGTTCTTGTTGAGCATTACTCTACCCAGACAGGTACTAATTACATGTAGGCTAAGTGATCAGTACCTTCCGGGTAGGGCACTGCACACAGCATGGCTCAAGGTGGAGGATCTGCCCAGTCCTCCACACACTCTCAGATGAAGCATTCGTTGTCTCCCCACCATGTCATGACGACTGTACACAAGATTTTTCCATAACCCTAGAAAATACTGATTGACTGCCATCCAATTTGATTCTCTTCCTTAGTGGGGATCTGCTCACCTGCTCTATGCTTACCTGGATGAACATACGGATCCAGAGAGGACTCGTTTCCTCTAGTTTCCTATGATGCTATTAGGAATAATCTTCATCTTCTCTAACCTGTAGGTGTTCACAGGATAAGGAAGAGACCACAGCAATCATCTTGAGGATGCCTGAGTCCTAGGTGGATGCCAGGGCCCTCCTGAGGTCAAGGCAGGAAGCTCCACAACACCTCAATCTCCACTCCCACACCTGGTCCGAAAACACCCCAAATGCTGTTCATGTTGAGCATCGCTCTACCCAGATGGCACTGACTACACTTAATCTACGTAGTCAGCACCATTCTGGGCAGGGCCCTGCACACAAATGGCTCAAGGTGGAGAAGAGGCCAAGTCTCCCTGGTACTTGCAAATTTACATTTCATAACCTTCCCCATCAAATCCTCATGATTATAGTCATGATTTTTCCGTGACCCCAGACAATGATGACCCACTGGCCTCCAACTTAGAAACCTCCCTAGTGGGGATCACCTCACCTCCTCTCTGTTTACATGGATAATTATGAGTTCCCAGAGAGAACAAGCTTCCTCCTCTTGTGTCTCTATTAGGAGGTACCTTCTTCTACTCTAACTCATTGGTGTGTGCACTCATATGAAAGGACCACTGAAACATCACTGAAGATGACTGAGATCAGATCCTGTTAGCTGAAAGGAACCTCTTGCATTGTGGGTCAGCAGCTCAAGGAAACATGCATTTCATCCCTATCATCAGAGTGAAGGCAACCTCAGACGATGTTCTCGTTGAGTGTTAGTCTACCCAGACAGGCACAATCACAAATAGTCTTAGTGATCCGTACCTTTATGTGTAAGACCCTGCACAAAGGATGGCTCAGGTGGAGGAACTGCCCCGTTCCCCACAGATTTTGAAATATGGCTCTCACCTCTGTCCCCACCAGGTCTCGATGACTACGTCCATGTGCTTCTCTAACCCTAGACAACGACAACCCACTGCCCTCCAACTGCAACCCTCGCGTCATGAGATTCGCTTCACCTGCTCTAAGTGTACGAGATGACCATGAGGATCCACCAAGAACAAGCTTGTCCCTATTTCCTCTTCTTCTCTTAGGAAGTCTTTTCATCTTCTCGACCCTGTGTGACAGCACACTGGTAGAAATGGCCCACTGAAATCATGTTGAGGATGCCTGAGATCAGGTGGCTATCAGGGCACTCCTGAGTGCAAGGCAGGCCACCTCAAGGATACCCACAGCTCCACTCCTATCACTAGTACAGGCTGCCACCAATGTTGTTCCTGTTGAGCACCACTCTACCCAGAAAGGCACCAAATACATGTAGTCTAAGTGATCAGTACATTTCTCAGCAGGACACTACACACATCATGGCTAAATAGATAGGACCTGAATATTCCACCTCACGCTCTCAAATGGTGCTTTATCTCTCTCCTCAGATCACTTTGACTGTACACAAGACTTTCCATAATCCTGGAAAACACTGACACATTGCCATCCAATTTGATTCTTTTCCTCCTTGGGGTAGACTCAATACTCTCTATTTACCCGCATGACTATGAGGACGCAGAGAGAAAAACCTTCCTCCAGTTCTCTATTCTTCCATTAGAAATCATCTTCATCTTCTCTAACTTATGGGAGTAAATGTTGTTAGGAACGGACCACAGCAATCATCTTGAGGATGCCTTAGATCCACATGGATGTCAGCAAAACATTGCTTTTGACAAGTATCACTTTACCTAGAAGGCACCGACTACACATATTCAAAATAATCAGCACCATTCTGGGCAATGCACTGAATACAGCATAGCTCAAGGTGCAGGTCAAACCCAATGCCCCTCGCACTCTCAAAGGTTGATTTCCTCTTCATCCCCACCACATCATGACTGTTCCCAAGAATTCACCATAAGCCTACAAAACGTTGACCCAATGCCCTCCAACTTACTTCCCTTTCTCAGGGGTCGTCACTGCATCCGCTTTAGGTTTCCTTGAATAATAATGAGGACCCAGAGAGAACAAGCTTGTGCCTACTTTCTATTGGGAAGACACTTAATTTTCTCCAATGTCTATGAGTTAACATAGTTAGGAATGGATGAAACCAATCATTTTGAGGACACCTGAGATCAAACCCACGTGGCTGTCAGGGCATTCCTTAATTCAAGGCACACAACTCAAGGACACGTGCATCTGCTTCTCCATCTCCATCACCGGTCAGAAGGCCTCCAAAAATGATGGTCTGCTTGAGCATTACTCTACCCGGACAGGTACTAATTACACGTAGGCTAAGTGATAAGTACCTTCTGGGCAGGGCACTGCATACAGCATGGCTCAGGGTGGAGGATCTGCCCAGTCCTTCTCACACTCTCAGGTGAAGCTTTCATTCTCTCCCAGCACAACATGTTGACTGTACACAAAATATTTCCCCAACCCTAGCAAATCTTCACTGCCATTTAACTTGATTCTGTTCCTCAGTGGGGATTGGACCACCTGCTATATGTTTACCTGGAAGAAGATGTGGATCGAGAGAGGACAAGCTTCCTCCACTTTTCTATTCTGCTATGAGGAATAATCTTCATCTTTTCTAACCTGTAGGTGTTCAAAACGTTAGGAACGGAAAACAGCAATCACCCTGAGGAAGGGTGTGATGCAGGTGGATGCAAGCCCCTTCTGAGGTCAAGGCAGGAAGCTCAACAACACCTGAAGCTCCACTCTAAACACCGGTCATAAGGCCAACAAGAACGTCGTTCGTGTTGAGCATTACGCTACCCAGAAGGTGCCGAATACATGTACACTAAGTATTCGGCACCATTCTGGGCAGGGCACTGCACACCGTGTGGCTCAAGGTGGAGGAACAGCCCAGTCCCCTTCGTGCTGTCCGATGCAGGTTTCGGGCCTCTCCCAACCACATCATGGTGACTGTGGCCAAGATTATTCCATAACCTTAGACAATGCTGACCCACAGCCCTGCAACTTCCAACGCTTCTGACGTGGGGATCACCCTATCTTTTCTGAGTCTACTTGGATGATTAAGAGATCCAAGAGAGAACAAGCTTGCTCCTATTTTCTCTTCTTCTCCTAGGAAATATCTTCATCTACTCTGACGTCTAAACATTCACATTATTACGAATGGAGCAATGAAATCATATGGTGGATGCAGGGGATTCAGTTGGCAGCCATGGCCCTAGGGAGTTCAAGTTAGGCAGCTCACCCAGCACTCATACAAAGGCCACCACAAAGGTCATTTGGCTGAGTATCACTCGTCTCAGACTGGTACCACTTACATATAGTCAAAATGATGAGCGCCACTCTGAGCTGGACAGAGCCTGAAGCATGCATTCAAGCTGGAGGATTGACACAATGCCCCTCGCACAGTCATATGAAATTTACATTTCTATAAGCCAATATCTTCATTCTCTTGAACATATACAGGGGTTGATATTGTAAGCACTGGAATGCAGAAATCATCACGTGGAGAGCTGAGCTCCATGGTGGCTGCACGGCTCCCCGTAGTTGGAGGCAGGCATCTTATGGACAAATTCATCTCCATCCCCAGCACCACTCTGATGACGCTTCCAAACGTTGTTCTTGTTGAGCATTACTCCACCCAGAAAGGCACTGATCAAACCTCGTCTAAGCGATCAGTACCTTGCTGGGTAGGGCACTGCACACAGAATGGATCAAAGTGGAGTATCTGCCCAGTTCTCCTCACATCCTCAAAAGTACCTATCATCTCTCTGTCCAAGCATGTCACAGCAGCTGCAGCCAAGGTTTTCTATAACCCTAGACAATGAAGACCCAGTGCCCTCCAACAGCAACCTTCCCACAGTGAGAATGCCCTCACCTGCTCTATGTTTAGCAGATGACTAAGAGGATCCAAACAGAGCAAGCTTGTCCCTACTTCCTCATCTTGCATTAGGAAGGTTTTTCATCTTCTCGAACCTCTATGAGAGCACACTAGTAGGAATGGCCGACTGAAATCATCTTGAGGATGCCTGAGATCCAGGTGGCTGTCAGGACTCCCCTGATTACAAGGCAGGCTAGCTGAAGGACACCTGAAGCTCCACTCCTGTCACTGCTACAGGCCACCATCAATGTTGTTCTTGTTGAGCATCATTCTACCCAGAAAGGCAGTGACTACTTGTCCTCTAAGTGATCAGTACCTTTCTGAGTAGGACACTGCACACAGCACGGCTAAAGTGGTAGATCCTGCCCCATCCCACTTACCCTCTCCAATGTAGCCCGCAATGCTCTCCTCACATCATGATGACTGCACACAAGATATTTCCATAACCCGGGACA
>NW_025792561.1:0-3421 GCF_021613505.1 Equus quagga | reverse complement strand
TCATCCTTATAGCCATTCTGACCACTGTGAGCTTCTATCTCAGTGCCGTTCGTATTTGCATTGAGCAGAGACTTAATGATGATGAGCATGTTTTCATACAGCCTGTTGGCCATCCTTCTATCTTCCTGGGAGAAATGTCTGTTTCCCTCTTTTGCCCAGGATTTATTTGGCTCGTTGTTTTTTCTCCTGTGGAGACGTATGACTTCATTGGATCTTTTGGCTATTGACCCCTTCTCCGATGTGTGGTTTGCAAACCTGCTGTCGCAGTTGTTGTGACGTCTTTGCACTGAGTCGATGGTGTCATTGGCTGGGCAGATGCTTCTGCGTTGGATGGAGTCCTGCTTGTTTCTTGTTTCCTTTGTTGCCCTTGCCCAGTCACACATGCTTCTTCCAAATAGGCGGCCAAGCCAGATGGCAAAGAGCAAGCTGCCTGCGTTTTCTCCTCGGAGTGTCACGGTTTCAAGTCTTCCATTCAAGGCCTTAATCCATTTTGATGTGGCGTGTGTGCCTGGTGTAACATCCCGGTCTACTCTCATTGTGTTACATCTGGCTGGGCAGTCTTTCCAGCACAGTTTCCCGTTGAGAGTCTCTTTTCTCCGCTTTCTCCTCTTGGCTCCCTGGTCGAAAATGGGCTGTCCATAGATGTGTGAGTTGATTTATGGGCTCTTGATTCTGTTCCATGCATCTGTGGGCCTCCTTTGCAGGCCAGGCTGTGCTGTTTTGGTACCTAGCTCTTCGTCCTATATGTGAAAGTAAGAAAGTGTGATAATTGCTGCTTTGTTCGTTTTCCCCAGGATTCCTTTTGCTATTCAGGGTCCTTTGTTGCTGGATAGAAACTTTAGGATTCTCTCTCCTATTTGTGTGGGAAAAATTTCTGCAACTTTGACTGGGACTGCATGGAATCCCGACATTGCTTTGTCGACAAAAATAATCCGTAACCAATCAGTAAATGAAAATTTGGGGGAGTTTATTCTGAGATTCAATCTGAGGATTATAACCCGGGGCCTTTCTACCCAAAGGAAGGAAGAGCATCAGAGAAGTGGGGTGCACAGACTGGTTGTATTCTCCTCATAGAGGATGTTTCACATAGAATTGAAATGTCCCATTTACAATAGTCGTGAGACTGCTCTGTTGGCACACCGATTGATGGAAATAGCAGGTAGGTCTTCTGTCTCAGTGAACACAGTAGGGTGGCGGTCTGTTGTCTCCAGCTGACTGGTCACAGGTGAGCTGGGTGGTCAAAGGTGAGTGCAGCAATCAGTTCCTAGCCTAGGGAGAAATGCTTATCCCTAAAAAAATGTTAATGTTGGGGGAAGTTGCACCTTTATCTCAAGGGCCATAGGAAATGTCTAAGCAGATATGCAATGCGTGCTAAATAGCCATAGTCAGGCCCTTTTGGAAAAAACAAAATCAGGCCGAATTAGGTCTATACAAAATGGCTTCCTCATATACTCCAATATATCCTATTGCTTTCCATTTATATTTCTCAGCTTTATGCGGTATGGACGTTTCAAGTGTGTCCGTTGTTCCATTCGAAGGGCACGGAATAGCCTTGCATGTCCTTGTGACTTGTGGAATTTCTTTCCCCAAAACTTTGCTAGTTTTTGGTTTCCATTGCTTTCTCCTGTTTGTCCAAGGTTATTCGCAGATATCATTTTCTTCTCACTGGCATGCTTTTTATTTTGAGGTTCAGCTTTTCTATTCTTTGCAACTTTTAATTGGTTTTGCTTGGCAGAAGTTTACGGCTGTGCTCAAATCTGCTGGCCATGCTGCTGTCTTTGCTGAGGAAGAGTGGCGCTGTCTCATGTCGCTTCCCATCTGCCTCTACACCAGCTCACACGCCTGGCCCAGAAAGGCTGGATGAGCGTTGAGGAGGCTCACCCCCAGGGTTCCACGTGGCCGACCCTGGGCTGCAGTCTCAGAACATGCGGACTTCACCGCTGGCCCACTGGCTGGACCCTTTCATGCTCCATTGGCAACCTGCGGTTGAGTGGAATGTGATTTGAATATGCTACTTGAGCCCAACTGTGGCCCTGTGTAGATGAGGCCAGGTTGTTTCTCTGGCCTACTGTGATGTCGGAGGATTTTTCAGAATCGTGTCTCTGCTGTCCGGTCTAGCTTGGTGGACACAGGGTTTCAGAGCACGCGTGGAGCAGTCTCATAACTCACCCTTCCCAGTTAGGCCAGGTTAGGCCTTCCCTGCAGTTTTTGGGGTGGTCACTTTCCCGAACTTTCAATTGTTCAAGCAGAGTCTGTCTAAAGACTGACGTCTTTCACTGATTTCTGTTGGCCTTCCATTTTATGGGACCCTGTTTTCTTTTCCATGGTCTAATCGTCATGTTCTTTATGAGCTTGTCCTTTGACATGCTTATCAGTGCGTTCTCCTTCACTCCATTTTAGGAATTTGTATTTCTTTAATCACCATATGTTCTGTAGGCCAAGGTGTGAGTCCTTTCGTGATTGTTGGGTGTTGTCCTGGAAGTTTCACGGTTCACTTGAGGGAATCTTTGCTATCCCAGCCTAGATACAGCTGAGCACTGACTACACGTGGTCATCTTAGTTCGTTTGGCATTGTGAGATGATAAACTCCAGGTTCGAGGTTATCCTGGCAACCACTTTCATGGGCCCAATGGTTCAGACACAAATTACATGAATCTGATGAATTCCTCTCTGCAGGTGAGAGACCTTCTGTCCCTTTTCTGGAATTGGGAAGTTTCGAGCTTGACCACTGATCCTTGAACTTTCCACTAGATTATGTCTAGATACTGGCTTACTTTATTTCTACAGGGTTTGTTATTTGTTTGATTTACATCCTCAGCTGTGGCATGTTTATTTTTCTTTAAGTATAATGGCAATGTTCTAATTTTCTGCCATCCTCTCTACGTGTGGTTTCGAAACACATAATCAATACTCCTTCTATGGTAAGAGATATGGGGAGAGAATCTCACTGATCTCACTGAGCCCTGTAACCTGGGAGGCCAGCCTTCACAAGGATGGAAGCCCTCTGCAAAAGGGTACTTTTCAGCACACTTCTAGAGCCCTTCCAAACAAAGAGACATGCCCCAAGCATGGCAGGGGTCTATTCCTTCAAGGCATAAATGAGCTCTCTTGTGACATATTGGCATATACCCAGTGGGCCCCCGTGACTTGAGAGCTGTGGAAAGTGAGAATTCTCTTCAAGAATGCTAGGGCCATAGGAAAGGAGGTCTCGATTCTTCTCTTCAATGTCCTCAATTGATCATTCTTGACTTTGTATTATGGGTAAGGCAGAAGGACAACGTAGGTCTGATAAGCCCCGGGTCCGGCCTCGTTTTTCAGAACACATTTCCAGCTTGAATCAGCATGGCCTCCCCAGACTTCCGTAGATGACAATGTTGTCCTCTGAGTACTTGACCCTCTATTGTCTCTTCTTCCCAATGAT
>NW_025792560.1:0-5823 GCF_021613505.1 Equus quagga | reverse complement strand
GGGGACAAGGACGTGGAAAAAGCCTGGGATGGCAGAGCAGAGGAACGAGTGAGTGAGCAAGGAGGGGCCGCATGGGCGTTCGTCTCACTTCCGCTCTCCTAGACCCCAGCCCAACCTGAGCCCCATTCCCAACCCCTCAGGAAGTCCACCCACCCTGATGCCCCAGACCCCTCCTGCTGCCACACTCACCAGGCCCAGGTGACCCCAAAACCAGTTCCGTTTGGGGGGCTGCGGGAAGCATCGCAGGCGGCAGCAGTTGTCATAGAAGGTGTAGGTCCAGGCCAGGACGCGGGCCAGGAGCCAGGAGGCCCCGACCAGCAGCAGGAGCAGCCACGGGGAGGCTGCCACGGGCCCGAGTCCCAGCCAGGACAGGCTCAGCTGCGGCATCCTGCAGGGCACACAGGGTGGAGGGTGAGCTCCTGGGGCCCAGGAAAAGAAAATTATTGGTGAGCTCCAGGCAGAGACAGACAGCTGACAAAGAGGGCAAGGACCAAGGGTGTGAGGGACAGGACAGGGAGGGGCAGGGATGGTGAGGGCTGGGGCCAGGGCAGGGAGGGCTCAGAGAAGGGCTCAGAGAGGGGAGGGGGTCCATGGAAATCCAGAGGAAGAGAGAGAGACAAACAGAAAGACAGACAGACAGAGACACAGAGACAGAGAGACGGAGAGAAGAGATAAAGAGAGGAGAGACGAAGGAGGAAAGGCACAAACTGAATCAGTGGCAGGTTGCCAGAGGCGCCAGTTACAGGAAACCACCATCTCAGGCCAACTCACTCCCTGGAGCCACCCCTGCCCTGGGCAGCGCCCTCCCCACCCCAGGCCAGCACCTCCTTCCCTGGACCCCAGCCCGCACCTCCTGTCTGCAGCTGCACACAGCCTTCTCTCCCCTGCTCCTAGGAAGTCTCGGCCCCTGGGCCCTGACCTGGGGAGGCTGGCAGGGCCAGGCTGGGGCAGCCAATCCCTATGCATCTGCTTACCTCCTCCCCACCTGGCTGCCGGCCCAGAGGGAGGTGCGGGAGGGGAGCCAGTGTTGTCAAGAGAGACCTATGAACCAGCTCAGGGTCACACAGCATGGATGCTGGCTCCTCAGGACTCAGCACCTTTCTTGTGGTGTGGAGGGGGAAAGTTGGGGGGCGGCCAAAGGTGACTCTGGACCCCAAGTTTACAGCTGCCCCTGCCCTTCCCAGTCCAAGGTGTGGGAGGTGAAAGGTTGCAATTGGGAGTTCAGGTGCCAGGTGAGCAAGGCCAGGCCAAGCCTTATCCCCACACATGTCCTGGGCTCTTGTCCACGTGAGGGGCCAGGAGGGCGTCATGCACTGTTTCTCAGTGCAGAATCAGGAAGCTCAGAGAGAGGAAGCCTCTGGCCCCAGGACAGCACAGCCTGGCAGGACGTCAAGACCTGCCTCCAGGCAGCCCAGGACCTGGGTTGAGACATGAGTGCTGGGAGTGGGAACGAAGCCGCCAGCCTTGTGAGGATCACCCACACCAGACTCTTGGGTAAGGAGCCCCATCAGGCGAGGGCATGTGGAGGAGTGGGGGGTGAGGCCGTCGGGGGCTGTGAGAGCATGGGGTGCAGACAGCGGAGGGCAGAGCTGAGAGAGCCTGGGTGGAGTCCTGCCTGTCCTCACTCTGACCATGGGCTGTGCCAGCCCTCTCTGGGCTCAGAGTTCCTTCTGGGAAACAGGATGTCAGATGAGGGCCTGAGGGGGGCAGAGGAGGGTTCCACAGGAAGGTGAGAAGGATCAGGACCCCCAAAAAGACAGAATGAAGGGAAAGGGCCAGTAACTAGTCCTTGTGCTGCTGTGTGCCAATACTCCACATACAGTAGATCTACTCTGTGCAGAGGACTGTATGTAAAGAGTGCCTACTATGTGCTGGGTACCTCACAAAACATCCCTACAGCAAGTCAGGATCTCTACATAAAGCACGCCTACTGTATGGCAGGTATGCTATATAAAGGGCATGTACTATGTGCCAAGTACTCTCTACAAAGTGTGCCTACTGTGTGCCAAGTGCTCTACATAAATCCTGTCAACAGTATTCCAGGTGTTCAAGATATAGCATGACTACTGTGTGCCCAAGACTCTCCATAGGACATGCCTACTAAGTGCCAGGTGCTCTACATAAAGCACATCCATTACATGCTGGGCATTCTACATAAGCACGCCTACTGTGTGTTGTGTGCTCTGTGTAAAGTATGCCTACTGTATGTGTCAGGTACCCTACATACAGTAAAACTATTCTGCCCAAAACACTTTACATAAAGTTGGCTACTGTGTGCCAGGTACTCTAGAACATGTGTACATACTATGAGTCCATTACTCTACATAAATCCTGTCTACTGCATGCCAGGTGTCCTACATAAAGAATGCCTACTGAGTACCAGGTATACTACATTAAGTGTGCCTACTGTGTGCTGGGTACTCTACATAAAGCATCCCTACTGTGTGCAGGGTACCATATGTGAAATGCTCCTCCTGTGTGTCAGGTGATCTACATAAGGTAAACCTACTGTGTGCCAGATGTTCTGCCAGCAGGATAAAGCGTCATCCTCCCCTCAATCTCTGGGCCAGCACCCTGGGATCAGGCAGAGAGACCCAGGTGTTGCATCTGCAGGAGGAAAGATGCCTATTTAACTGAAGAGTGAATGGAGGCACAGAGGGGGCAAGCCTCGAGCCCAAGTTGGAGGGCTGGTCATGCTCCCAAGCCCAAGCCTTTCCCTCTGCCGTGCTGCTCCACTCCCATTCATAAGGGACAATGACCTATTAACCCAGGGACATTTGTGATGGTGGAATCTCAGGCAATGTGGTGACCCCATAGGGGACATCTTGAGGACCTTGTGTCACTCGGCAGATCATCCTCCCACATCCAGGAGGCGCCACCCAAAGGATCTAGTTCACCCCTCCTGGGCCTCCCCTGATCCTGTCCAGAAGGGCCCTGTGGGATGGTCTCAGGTGAGGAGCTCAAAGGATGGGCCTCCTGGCAGAACTACTGAGCAGGATGGTGGGGGAAAGACATTCCCCCTGACACTGATGGGATGTTGGGGAGACCCCAAACCTCCTTCTCCCCCTCCCACTGTCTGGGGGAGTCAGGTCTTAGAGCCCTCAGTGCAGTGGGGTGCACTGTGCCCCCCAGAATCTCCTCCCCCTCACTGGGGCAGAGCACCTACCTGGCAGGTCCATCCATGTCAGGATCAGGGGGACAAGGTCAGACGATGATAAACCAGGCAGAGTCCTGGGAAACACAGGAGAAAGGGCCCCCAGTGCCCAGAGGTGCTCAACTCGCTGTGGACCTACTGTGTGCCAGGAATATGCAGGCAGCTGAGAGAGGGAATGGTGGCTACCACCAGCATTTGACAACAAGCCACTGAAGCTGTTTTAAGCCCTTTAGACATATTACCCATTTTTTTCATTTTATGGATGAGTAAACTGAGGACGAAAACTATTTGAGTGACTTGTCCAAAGTCGCAGAGCTAGTGGAGCCAGGCTGTGCACCAGGCTTCACACTGGGTGCCCTGAGCCACTAAGCTGTGCTCCTTCGTGTCTGTAAATGGGCATTTAGTTAGTGCCATCTCCCTCAATATGGGAATAATCAAAAGAGACAACGCACATAAAACACACAGGGCAGAGGAAGGGCCTAACAAATGCTCCTCATTGTCATTGTCATTGCTACTGTTGTGTCATGTAATCATCCCACAGCCCTGCAGTATCACTTTCATGAGCCCATTTTACAGAAGAGGAGCTGGAGGCTCAGAGAGATGAAGCAACTTGCTCCAGCCACACAGCAAATTAGGTAAATATGACGTCGCAGGTGACAGCACAACTTGGCACATAGGTGCTCATTAAATATCCGGGGAAGAAAGAAAGCTTTGCAGCCATGAGCTCTAAGGCTCGGCTCCTCAAAGTGTGGTCCTTGGACCTCCACCATCGTGTCACCTGAGAGCTTGCAGGAAATGCAGAATCTCGTGCCCCCGCCTGGAATGCTGACTCAGAATTGCATCTAAGTAGATCAGAGGAAAATTGTGCACACTCCTTCAAATTTTAAGATGTGTTGCTTTAAGACCCTTGAGTCCGGGTGCTGTGAGGGATGAGGGAGGGGAGCACCTTCACCCCTCTGGTTCTCCGAGTTTTTTCAGCTATGAAATGAGAAATATCTGTACCTCCCAGAACTGTTCACATATATGGTTGTATGTCTATTGAACACTCATTGTGTGTCAGACCCTGAGGGTGCAGCTGTGAGCATATCAGACACCGTCCCTGCTGCTGAGGAGCTCACATCCACTGGAGAGATGGGCACCAGTCAAATAAATGACCAAGGACATATCAGACAGTGATAAGCGATGGGCCTGGTGGAGGGGCCATACCTTAGGCCAGGAGTCAGGGTGAGCAGAGGTCTGAGTGTACAGGAAAAGCCTCCAAAGGCAGGCGTGAGGTGGGACACCCAGGCTGTGTGAGAGGGCAAGTGGAGTCTTGTCCCTTTGACACTGGGGCTGAGAGCAATTACACACGAGCTTGTGCCATTGATCCTTGGGAAGACCAATGTGGAGAGCAAAATCCAATCCCACATTAAAGCTATAAGTGAGTGTGGACCTTTCACTGGCCATAGCAAGAACTCAAACTCAGGCAGGCCTCTGCAGCCATCAGGAGGGAAGGGTCTGGTGTACTGGGGCTCCCCCATTCCTGAGTCAGGTGACAGCAGGGGAAAGGAGGCCAGCATGGCAGGCAGGGAGCCTCATGTGGGGATTTCTGTTCTGAGCCTGAGGAGGCTGGAGCATCCCCAATGGTTTCTCATCCAACACCAGATGTGTAAGCTGCCAGATCACAGCAGCCTGGCTTATGGAATGTCCCCCAGCCAGTGGTGGAGCAGGGAGCCATGCACAGGAAGACAGAGGCTGGTCCTTCTCCAGGGTCCCTCCACCCCACCCAGAGCCAGGCAGGGGGCATTCATGCATCAGACCAGCAGTGGTCACTCTGTGAGTCTCCAGCTTCAGGCACTGCCCATCACCCCTCTAAGCCTCAGTCTCCACATCTGTAAAATGGGCCTGAGAAAAGCTCAGTGTTGAGTGATGTCAGTATCTAGGTGGAGTGAGTCGTTCCCATCATCTCTCCCTTCTAAGTTACAACTGGCCAGACATCCAGTGACCCACAAAGGACTCCCTGCACAGTACTCCAGAACAGCTAAGTGATCCATGCATCTATACATCTGAAGGGTGGCGGACCGGGTCGTCTGGAGGAAGTGGACCAAGGATGACAGCTCCTTCCGTTTCTCCAGGAACAGCGAGCCAAAACTGGATGCTCACATCAGTGGGCACACCAGCACCCACAGGCTTCAAGGGCAAACACAGCACATGTGGCTCGGCCCATGCCCCCAAGTGGTGACAGGTGCTGCACACATCCTGAGGCTCCAGGACTCAGCAGAGCTGGAAACCCGGCCTCTCCACCTTTCCCTGCAGTGACGAGGTCTTCCCAGCAGTGGGGATGCAGAGACATCAAAAGCAACAAGACATCAGCAACCTCAGAGGCACAAGCAGCACAAAGAGGGCACTGATGGTGCTTCTAGTAGAGAAAGTGGAGGGTGGAAAGTGCAGGCTCTGAAATACAACCAGAACAGCTCAGAACCAAAGGAACCACAGCCATGCTCAAATAAGAAAGATGGTTACTGACAAATGCACAGGCAGAGGACCGATTCATCAACACCATGAAGAAAATACAGTAAAATGGCAGAACAGAAGGAGAACAACAGCTCCTCAGAAAACAAAATTGAAGTCAAAGAAGATGACAATCTACCTCAAGAGAATTCAAAATAGCTCTCTTAAAGAAACTCAAT
>NW_025792559.1:0-11133 GCF_021613505.1 Equus quagga | reverse complement strand
GGAAGGAAAACGTGACTTAACAGAAGAGAACACTCTCAATTCTAATTCCCTACATTAACAAATTAGTGTGTGTGTGTGGGGGGGGGAATCTTTGATGCCATCAACGGGTACAGAAAAATCCTTTGAAGGAAATTCAACACGAGTTTATAGAAAAAAACTCTTAGCAGTATAAGATGAGAAGGGATTTCCCTTTTCTGAAAGCAACAGCAAACATGCTGAAGTGTGCAATGCTGGAAGCACTCTTGTCAGAGACAAGACACACATACATGTTATCACTGTCCTTTCTGAAGCCGCACTGGAACACAAAGCCAGAGCCAAGGGTGTCCAAACAAGGGTCAGGTATGAGCACTGAAAAGAAAGAGCTACTATTGGGTGTGACAGGATCATCACCTTTCCAGAAAATTGAGAGGAATGGACATGTCGAATATTCAAATGAAAACCAAATTTCAGAAAAAGAGTGGACGGCAGATCACGACTATAGGAAAATCAAGAGCCTTGCCACAACACAGCAAAAACTATTTAGAACGTGCAATAATAGAAAATACTCCGTTCGTGACAGCGATAAAATCTGAAATTTAACTAAGAAGAAGCCGAACGAAAATACACAAGACCTTTATGAACACAATGATACAAGTTTACTGATCAATTCAGGTAAGAGAAGTCCTCCCAGAGGGAGCGGTATGCTATGTTCCTCGAGTGAGAACAGAATAGTGCAAAGATGTCAATTCTGCTTAAAAGACTGTAGGGGCCAAAATGACCATCAAGCTCAGACTTCTGTCTTCCACTCCCAAAATCAGCCCTGGGAAGCCCTAGAATGGAGAATGAAAGTAAATACACACACGCACATAATAACCATTCCCTTATTAGAATGGCCAGAATGTGGTACACTGCCAGCACCAAATACTGGATGTGGAGGATGTGGAGGAGCTGGAGCAGCAGGAACTCTCACTCATTGCTGATGGGAGTGCAAAGTGGTACAGCCACTTTGGAAGACGGTGTGGCAGTTACTTATGAAACCAAACGTACATATTCTTACTACATGATCCAGCAATTGTATGGATATTTACCCAAAAGAGGTAAAAACGTATGTCCACACAAAAACGGATGCTTAGGGCAGCTTTGCTAATAATTGCTAAAACTTGGAAGCAACCAAATGCCCTTCAGTAGGTGAGTGGGTAAATAATCTGTGGTACATTCAGAGAATGGAATATGATTCAGTGCAAAAAAGAAGTGAGCTATTAAGCCATGAAAAGACATAGAAGAACCTTAAGGGCATAGTACCAATTGAACAAAGCCAATCTGAAAAGGCTGCCTACTGTATGAGGTCAACTATACGAACATTCTGGAAAAGGCAAACGATGGAGCCAATCTAAAGAGGAGTGGTTGCCAGGAGTTGTGAGGGGAGGGCGCAGCAGGCAGAACATAGGGGATTTTTAGGGCAGTGAAACGCCTCTGGATGACACCCTAACGATGGACATATGTCATTTTACATTTGTGCAAACCCATAGAATGTAGAACACCAAGTGAGAACCGTAATGTACACGATGGGCATTGGGCATAGAATGTATCAATGTAGGTTCATGATTATAAGAACTGTCCCAGTCTGGTGGGGGATGTTGATAACGGGGGAGGCGATGCAAGCGTGGGGGCAGGGGGTAAGTGGGAAATCTCTGTACCTTCCTCTTTATTTTTCTGGGCACCTAAGAGGCTCTAAATAAAGTCTTCAAAAACAACACACAATATGAAAGACAATATCTAAACAACCAAACAATCTCTCGGGGAGACTGAAGACTGCGGTGAGCCCGGTACTTGTGTTTGGGTGGGGACGGGGGCAGCGGCAGCCATGTTGGGATGGGCTGTAGGCTGCATAGATGGAGATGACGGGATGGGGAGGAGGAAAGGCTTCAAACTTCTGTTCCTGCTTCACTGCACACATCTGAAGCAGGCCCTCAGGCCACACAGGCCAGTGGCCCTGGGGAAAACCCAGGATACTGGGAAAGATGGGATGATTAAGGCATTGGATTCCGGAGTCTGCGCTAACAATCACCTGACACCATCTTAGCGGCTGAGGACTGGACTTTCAAAAGTTTCTCATTTTAATAGAATATAAGAATAGAAAAGTAAAAGAATAGCGAATATCAGACCGAATTCTTTCATCAAATAAGTATATACATATACCTATTGTCTACATATACCTTATGTCCTATAGACATAGTAGGAACATACGTGCATATACACGTGCCTGGGTGCATACTCGCGTGGCATGTCCACACACGCGTCTAGCAGCACATATCAGCTACAAATGTGTTCTAGATGTAAATACAGGGCTCCCGCAGTGGGCAGACATGTACAATGTATCTCTTACTAGGAAGGAGGATAAATGAGTGAAAATCCCTGCACTGAGCATGCAATAGGAGGTCACCATAAACCCGGAGGAGCATCTTGAAGCCCCCGCAGCTGCTCAGCCTCGTCAGCACAAACGCGATCCCGAAAAGAAATAGTTCTCAGAGTCCGGCTGGCTGGTGCTGAGACCCCACGGGAAGGGGGCTTCTCCTTTGACCCCCTCGGCCCTGAGCGGGGCAGCCCCCATCCATCCTTTCCCCGGGACGGCAGCCCTCCTCAGCCAGGGTGGACGAGGACCCTCCCGAGGGAGGCCGGAGAGCTGACCCCGCCCCAGAGCACAGGCCCAAAGAAGCCCCCACACCCCTCCTGTGTGCTCTGGGGGACCCCAGGCAGGGCTGTCAGCCGAGGGCTCCCGCCCCCTCCGCAGCCAACCGGGGGTCAGAGCCTGGGGGGTGAGGGGTGCAGACACAGTGGGCAGGGGCAGGGGCAGGGCTGAGGCCAGGCCAGAGTCAAGGGGAGGAGCAGAGGGCAGGCGAGGAAGCCGGAGATCCCCCTCTGTCCTGCCATCAGCCCTGGCAGACCCCTTACCATGGTGACCGGATGTGATGTCCCCTGGCTTCCGCCTCGGAGGTCTGGGGATGCCGAGGGCCTTGGTGAGGGAGGCCGGATTTTGGGCAGCAGAGGGAAGGAGCCCAGGCCCGGCCAGGTGCCCAGGGAGCCCCGGGAGGGAGGACTCCGGCCCCACAGCATCCAGGTCTGCCCCTGCTGTCAGCCCTGAGGGACCCTGGGGGACGGGGGATGGACAGGCTGAGCCCCCGCCCCCTCCTCAGAGGAGCCTGCTGGGGAGGGCCCGGGGGAGGGAGCGGACTCAGGGGCAGAGGCGGGGTCAGGCCATGCTGGGGGTCGAGGAAGGAGCAGAGGGCAGCCGAGGACCCCAGGGACTCCCTCCCAGCCCCTGCCCTCAGCCCTGGGAGTCCCGGGCTTAGTGGCCTGAGGTGACCTCCACAGACTTCCCCGGAGTGCCCAGGGGAGTGAGGGCCTCGGGTCCACAGAGGGAGGATCCCGGGAACTGCCATTGATCAAGGTGAGGACCCCGAGGGAGACAGAAGGCACCCTGCAGAAACACGCCCCTGCTGTCAGCGACAGGAGGCCCCAGGGCGCCACCACCAGAGGCGGCCTTTCCCACCTTCCACATCCAGGACTGAGAGACTGGGTCAGAGAAGCAGCGCCTGAGGGGACAGAGGGGGGCGCCCAAGGCCTGCAGAAGTCCCGAGGAGACGCTGATGGAGAGCTGAGGACCCTGGACCCCAGGGCAGAGAGGGAGCCTGTGGCCCTGCACTCGGGCTTGGGAGGCCCCAGAGAGGGCCACCTGATGGGGCGTTTCCCAGCCTTCTGCCTCAGGGGTCTTCAGGGGGTGAGGACTGTGACTTCAGGTCAGCCGAGGGTGGGGTCCCTGGTCCCCGAGGGAGGACTGAGCAGACCCCCAGCCCAGGCATAGGCGACCCCAGCAGAAATCTGCCCCTGTGGTCAGTCCTGCGAGGCCAGGCAGGATGTCAGGAGGGGTGGCCTGTCCACTTCCTGCTCGGGGTCTCAGTGGCATCGTGGCCTTGGCCTGCAGGATGCTACTTCGGGTTAGCAGAAGGGAAGGGTCCAGGCCTGGCCAGGAGTAACTAGGAATACCTTGAGGACTCTGAGGGGACTCCCACCCCAGGCAGAGGGGGGCCCACTGAAATCGGCCCTGCCCCTGTCTCCCCTGAAGACCCCAGGCAGGGGTGGCAGCAGGTGGTGCAGCCCACTCACCTCTGCCTCGGGCTCTGCCAGGTGAGGCCTTGTTCTGTGGGGCGTCGGCGGGTCAGCAGAGGGAGCCACATCTGGTCAGCAGAGGGAGGGGTCCCGGATCTGCCAGGACTCCAGACAAGGAGGTTTTGGGAGGAACGGAGGGCATGGAGGTTCCCCCCACCCCAGAAGAGAAGGGACCTCACAGAGGCCAGCTTCCCCTGTTATTAGCTCCAGGAAACCCCGGGGCAGGGAGGGCTTCCTGTTGTAGTTGGCTTTTTTGAATTGCATACATCAGGTTGGGTAAACTGAAATTGCCCTTTTTTGGCCATTTTAAAGTGAGATCTCCCTTAGCATGTTTAATTAACATAGCCTGAAGAGTGGATTTATGCGCTCTTACAATATCAAGCAGGGGAAACGTTCCCCAGTGAGACAGAATGTGTATCCCCACAACATAATGTTTAATACAGTCGGGCAAAGAGATGTAATGATTTTACACAAAGACCATTTAAATTTACCAATTTTTACAAACTTTTCTCTTAATTTTCCCAACTTTTACACTTTCAATTATAACTTATATTAGAATTCCGTTAAAAAGTTTTGGTATTACAATATTATGTAAGGAAAGCATTCCCAGCTAGACATAACATTTATCCTCAAAAAAATATTCAGGCAAAGTTGACATAACCTCTTCATATAATATTAGCTTAAACACTTTAATCTATATAGTCTTACCAACTTTAGCAGCCTAACTGTTACCCCAAACAATTGTTCGTCAGGTTTCTCAGTGTGACTTTTGCCTCCTGACCTTTTAAATTTTTTAAACTGGGGTGAATAGAACAGGCCTGTTTGATGTCCTTTAATGTTTGGGGGCCAATCGGGGGTCTTTATAGTCCATCAACCTTAGGCAGTATTTTATTAAAAATCTTCGTTTTAACTTTATTTATGCCTGTTCTATTGATCCCATTTCCCTTGTTTTTAATAACTAGTTAGGGATTTCCATCCTGTCCGGATGAGTTCTGTGACTCTTCCCCTTCTGATTTTTTTTTGTCACCCTTTAATATTTCTCTTGTTTACCTTAACCTTACTAGTTTTAAAAACTCTTTTAAAAATGTCCACCTTGTTGAAAAGAGTTCCTTTATTTTTTCTCAGATTTCTTTTATTCTTTTATTAACTTAATGTTTTCATTAGCATCTATAAGACCACAAGAAGAATCTGAGACCCCAAGTTTGATTAAGTGTTTAAGACTCATCATTGTATTTTCCTTTTAATTTGGTATTTTCATGGATACCCATAAAACAGCTGTTTATGATGAGAGCTCTCTAAAAATTTTCCAACTTAAGGATCCATTGTTTGGCCATTTTTTTCTCAGAGTTTAAAGAATATTGTGGCCATGCAGTGTTACAAAAGAAAATCATCCCTTTTTAGTCATTGACTCATGACTATAATTAGACCATCTACCCAGAATCAGCCCCAATGAGCTCTGCTTGGGGACAGACAGCATGTTTCTCATCCTGATACCCAGAGACAGACAGACACACAGATCCAGACACAGAAAAGCCAGACAGAGTAGAGCTCCAGTGAAATGACTACGTAACCCACGGGGGAACAATGAAGCAGTTCCCAGATTTAGGGTAGAAAGTCCTACAACTGTTCCCACTCCAAATACATTCCCAGATGGCCCCTCCATGAATGGAAGGGACCCAAGAGGAGGGGAAGGAAGTTCATGGGCGTCCCCAAGCTGACTTACCCTATTTCAGATGGAGTCCATCAACTCACCAGAACAAAGAACAAATACAAATCTTGAGCCTGTTTCCTTGCCATAAGAAAATGTGCCTAGGTTCATTGGTGGCGGTCCAGAAGGAAAGTACTGGGGCCAGTCCCTAGGCAGCTGCTGGACTGCTTCCTAGGAAATCCCACTTGGCCTGGGGTCACGGAGCCGTGAGCAACAGCCTCCTGGCTGGCTTGCTAGATTGTTCCCATCTACAAACATAGGTTCTTTACTCACCACGCAAGAGGAGCCAAATAAAAACAGGCTTATGGCAAGGAAAGAGTTTTTATTTCAGATGACATCAGCTGGGAGACAAGAGTGAGCCCTCAAATTTGTCTTGTTTCATCCCGTCTCCCTGAAAGAGAGGAGGTGAGGGGTTTTAAAGGTTTGTGAGGAATGTGACTGCTTGTAGAGAGGGTGGGGGAGTCAGTGGCCTTGCTGCTCGGAGCTTTCCCACCAGCCTGTGTTTGGTCTTGGGACACTGCTTACAGGGAGGAGGAGGAGATGATGAGGAATCCAGGTGGCTGTTCTTAGCTGTTTGTCTCCATGGCACTTAGTGGATTCTGGAGCCAGGAAGCTAGGGAGCAAGCAGGGAAAGAGTGCTTTAGTTTTAACCCCATATATACTGGGTTTAACGTAGAGAAACTGACATCAGGGCCGGCATCAATTGGAGGTTGCTGGGGGTCAGGATGTTTTATGAGTGCTTTCTGTAAGTAAAGAAGTCCCCTAGGATAATGGAAGTGCTAAGGGTTAAGAAAAATGATAATCCAAGTGTTACTATTCCCACTGAACATGGAGGAGTAAATGAGCTTTGGAAAATGGAAGTAATAAGGAGGGGTAGTGGGAAATATACCCAAATAGCATGCCTATTTGGAAACATTTCTGCATGACACATGAGGGAGAATAGTCTGGAAGTGATGCAGAATATATTTATTTGGTAGTTACAGGGAAGCATCTTTGGTTTCTTAAAAAGTAAGCCATGTGATCATATCATTTGTGCTAATACAAGTTGCTGAATCCAAAAATGTGTAATAGTTCAAGCAAGATAGATTAAGAAGGTAGGTTCCATAGGAAGACTACTCCTGGTCCTTCCTGTGTAAAATGGGGTGAGTCATAACAATATCTACCTCATAAGGCTGCTGCAGGGAGGAAATGTGATAAGCCACGTGAATTGCTTGACATATGTCCTGGTACATGTCCACTCTGTGGAGGGTTTTGTGTTAATATCCCCACTTTTATAATTACTAAACTGAAGTTTCAGTAGAGCCAAAGTCACTCCACTAATAAATGGCAGAGCTGGTATAGAAACCCAGGTCACTCTTATGGTAAAGCAAACTTGTTTTCCCCACTACATCCCACCACTTCCTCTAAGAAGGGGATGGAGGGGATATCAATTTTAAGCACAATGAATCTGAGGTGGACACGACAAGCTGCAGTTGGAAATCCAGGTCTGAAACTCAGAGTTCTGACACAATGGGATCTAGTAAAGTTGAATCCATTGCACAAAGCATCTTCTATGTGTTAGGCTGTGCAGTAACAGTGTCCTACATTTAGCTGAAAATTAAAGAAAAGCACTCATTTCTCCATGTTGCATCATCAAGAAGAAAGTGGTGTTTTTTGAACTACTCAAGAGAGTGGTTCATATTCAGACTTTCATGGCTTCCTTTATTCTTTGATTGTATGATTGGCTCAGTTTTGCTTACATACTCGGGATGTTCCAAAGACAAATTATTTGAAAGATAAATTGTGCATGACGTCAGCACTCCCTCCCCTCCCATGTTAAGAGTAAAGCTCCTCTCTTCCTTCTCTTTCTACTTTAGATGCAAATAGCTTGCACTTGAGTCTTCATTATAGAGACTGCCTCTGAAAGGGTCAGGAACCAGGGAAGGCATTTGGGCCACACTGTTAGTTGTATAGGACAATGTAATCAAATCGACCAAGCATTGACAGCTTTGTTTCACACAGTCCTTCTTTGTAATGGCTTTTGCTCTAGAGGATTCTACCTGTAGTTCCTTATTCATTAAGCTAGCAACAGACTCACAGAACCACGCTTTCTGAGCCTCACTCTAATGAACAGAAGTAAGAGCATAGAAGGGAGAGAGTGGCTCATTTTCGGCTCTGACAACACTTACAATGAGGTGAGAAGGAAATGATAGTACAAGTCTGTAGGCAATTACAAATTATGCTGTGCACTCCACGTGGTGATATCAACCCCTACCCTCCAAGAGCTCACATCCTAGCAGGAAAGATAGGATACATTATTCACTGCACCATAAGGCATAATGGAAGTTTCACAAAAAGCTGATAACGAAGTGTTATGGGCTAAAAATTACAGGTTTCATTAGGACTTGGAGCCTTGGGCCCAGATAGGGGAGGGCGTCACAGGGGAAATAGCGTTCGAGCTGGAGGGAGGATAGGGAGAATGTATTCCCAAGAGGTCTTCTCACACTTGTTCCATTTTTGCCAGCTGCAAGAGGAAATCAGGGCTTTGAAATAACAAGAATTGCCTTTAGTCTCAAAGGCAAGAAGCTGATCTCCAGGCAGAGTGAGTCTTAAAAAGCTCCTTCTCACACAAAGGGGATTTACAAATCACCAGAGGGGTTCCTCTAGCTCCAAAGAACCCAGCTATTTCGATGCTACCCCTAGACAGAGTGCAGACCCTATGTTGTAGTGAAATGAACTTTAGGAATTGGGACCTCTGTGTGTAAGTCCCAACTCTGGCCCAGATCAGCAGTGTAACCATGGAAAAGGCATTTCCCCTCTCTGGGCCTCAGTTTCTTCTTCTGGGAAATGGGGCTGAAAATACCTGCTCTGCCTATCTGCAAAAATATTTATCAAATCAAGAAGCATTTATTGACTATCTATTGACTATTTATTGACTGCTATGCACCAACTACCATACCAGGGATGGAATTACAATGATAAATAGAGACCCTTCTCTTAAGTTGCCCACAGTCCTGTGCAGAAGACAGACACATGAACAGACTGATAATCATGTGTGCTGTTAAAAAATGATTAAAGAAAACAATTTAGGTGAGACAAATAAAATTTATTTCACTTCATGAAGTGGACAGACTCCTCTTGGTGAACTGCAAAATGGGGCAAAAGGCAGGTAGGTTTTATAGGATAAAAGAATAAAGAATAAGGAAGAGATAAATACAAAATATTTGATTGGCTGGGGCCACATAGTCAACCTTGTTTGGGGTGAGATGGCCCAGAGCCAGCCTGGCATTTGGGAATTGGCTGATTCGAAAGACTGTGTTTCTGCTCAAGCGGAGTGTTTACAGAGATGCGAAAGTTATCTAAGTTTTCATTTGTTGATGTGGCACTGCAGGCAGGAGCAGCTCCATCTTGGGCCTAAAATGTTACTTCAACAGTGCTAAGGACTGAGGTATTTGTCCAAAGTGCTCTAGGATTTCTGTGAGCTGGAGAACTCGCTATACCTATAGGGCACATACAAAGTGTCATGGAAGAGGTCATACTTGAGCAAGGACTTGAAGGAAATTTGTTGCACATATCAAGAAGAAAGGGCATTCCTGGCAAGAGAAGAAAAACAATGTGTGCAAAGACACGGAAGCATGAGAGCTTTGTTTGGTGAAATTACAAGTATTTTCAGGTGGCTGGAGAGTAGGGGAAAGAGTGAATGTCAGAAAATGAAGCTGGAGCTGTAAGTCTGAGGTAATTGTTAACTCAGATGTGCTCTCTGTAAAGGCTAAACGCAGTGGAGAAAGTGGTGGCCTTCCTTTGAGGAAGCCCAAGGGCCTTCCAATGTGCTGAAGCCTTCTGCCTATAGCTCGAGGATTTAATGGGAAGCCTGCAGACAACTGGGATTCTTATGACTACCGTGTGCTTGGTTTCCGTGTTTGCTGATTGTATATTTCAAGGGACTCATCCTCTACTGATAATGGCTATTAACAGTTTACTATCTTTTCTTTTTTACCATAAATCCCAGATCCTTCCCTTTACTCCATCATTATAGAGGTAGCCTGCCTAGCACTTCAACCACTCCTGAAGTAGTGTTTTCTATCCTTTGGTTTTTACAAAGAACATTTGTCAGAATGTAGAGCAAATCGTTCCACTTCTAAAAGGCCTAGGTGACATATTGCCTATGGTGGAGCCCATAGCGAACTCTAGAAACTCTTGTCCCCTACTAAGTGTAAGCTGCTCCTCCCTACATTACTCTCGAGATGTTGAAATTCTCACTGAACAACGAGTGCATAGACAAGAAATTGAGATCTTTAACCTTTAGGACTCTAGTTAGTCCAGGAGTTTTTTTCTCTAGAGTTTTTTCCTATTTATGCCCCCACTTTAAAAAATTGGTACTCTCTATGTAAAAATCTAGAAATAATTTGATGTTTTCCTGTGGGGCAGTTGTTAAGAACTAAGTGATTCATTTTTATTCATATTCTTTTTAGGACTTTTAAACTCTTTAACTGAGATATGGCATGCATATTTTAAGGTGTACAAATGTCATGTGCATAGCTCCACAAAATCCTGGGTAAGAAATGTGTTCTAGATGTTGCAGTAGCAGAAGTGTAAAGAAATGGGAAAGTAGCTTAGTAAGTGAGAAGTATTATCAAGATACGAGGACCAGAGCTTCATTTTCCAGAAGGATCCCTTTGCCTGGGCCAAAGGCAAATGGGCTCTGAGGACATGGATGCAATAGTTTCCAAGTCGGGAATTGTTTCTTGTTATGTTAGTGCATTGGGTGAATTCCCTTCTAAAAGCAGACAACTTACATGAGGTAGTCAATCTAGTTCAGGAGATGACACATTTACCCAAAAAATCATGCATATGCAAAGCACTGTATAATAAGTGCAAAATAAATACTGGCTTTTGTATCAATGATATAATAAAATAGAAAATTAATCCACAAATAATCTCTGATATGTGTGCGCATATCATTTTGAAAACGTGCTTAGATACTTCCAATGAGGATGAGATAAGGAAACCAAATAAGCAAGTCACAAATTTGTCTCAAGTCCCCAAAGGAGTAGAAAAGAAACCATTTACTCAGTGGCTTTAAGTCAATAGCAGGGATTCTTAACTCAGTGAGATGGCATAGCATAACCACGGCAGTAAACGTTTCAGACTACCATATTCAGTCTATTGCCTACTCCTTTATTTCATGCCCCCTTCCCACTTTCAGATTTTGATACATGTTCCTTCTTCCCACAGTAAAAGCAATATTAGCCGTGGGTAGTGCATACTGTAGGAAACATGAAATATTGAGAATCACTGAT
>NW_025792558.1:0-1541 GCF_021613505.1 Equus quagga | reverse complement strand
TCAAGGAGAACCTAAATCCATAGTAAAATGGAATAAAATGGGACTTTACTGCTGAATGTAGAGACACCACAGGCAGTGAGATGGTGGTGGACTCCGTGGCTGAGCCATGGGTAAGCAGGATGCTCCTTTCTGGAGACATTTCTTTTATGTATATTTATAACTTATCATCTATTTCTTGTAAAATAACCTCAGCAACTTGTAGAACCTGGAGGAGGTTGATGAGCGTATTCATATGTAAAGGAAAAAATACTTTCTTAAACAGCCTGATTGCTTTCTGGCTTCTAGATCCCTCCTTCCAAGTTTAACTTTGGTGTTCAAAATTCCCATCCAGGGATGGCTATATAATTTGTCGGACCCAGTGCAAAACAAAAATTTGGGGACCCTCGTTCACAAAATAGGAAAAAGTGACATTATGTAATAAAACATAAAACTCTCTCTAAAAGATATTTTCTTCTTTATAAAACACAATAGGATATATAATGATACATAAGTAACTATATAAATTTACCAATTGCAACAGTGGCGTCATAATTTTATATAATACAATAACTAATAATACTTTATTAGTTTGATATCTTGAAGATAATAAGATGCTTCTAGCTTGCTTTTCTGCAAAGTAAGTTATTAGGTTATCAAAATTTATATTTTTAACTACTTCATTTCAAATAATATCATTGAAAGCAATGTCAAATGCTGTTGGTAAATGTGAGCCTGCAAAAGAATTTTTGACAATTTTTAATTCTGAGAAGGATGTTTCTGGTGATGCAACTGATACTTGAGCTGTTTAGAGCACTTTATAAGCTGTGACAATATTAACATAAACACCTGACAAACGAGTGTGAAATATAAATTCTGGTAACTCTAGAGCTGATGTGTCCAGAGGAATAATTTTTCTATCAATGATCTAACTCTTCATACCAATCAGTTTCACGTAAGTCTGAATTTAATTAGTTAATTAATTAATTAATTTATTTATTTATTGAGGAAGATTAGCCCTGAGCTAACATCTGCTGCCAATCCTCCTCTTTTTGCTGAGGAAGACTGGCCCTGAGCTAACATCTGTACCCATCTTCCTCTACTTTATATGTGGGACACCTACCACAGCATGGCTTGCCAAGTGGTGCCATGTCCACACCAGGGATCTGAACCGGCAAGCCCCAGGCTGTCAAAGCGGAACGTGCCAACTTAACCGCTGCACCACCAGGCCGGCCTCTGACTTTAATTTTAAATGTAGACCTGTACAGTGGCATTTTAATATTTTCTCTGACATTTTCTGTAACTTGTGGAGGCCTTATAAGAAACTCAAAGCGGCTCCATGATTTGCAGGTAATTCAGAATGTTTGCGCACGCATGCTACCACTGTGTCTTCAATTACTAAGAAAATATTTTTTCTTTTTTGCTGAAGAGGATTCGCCCTGAGCCAACATCTGTGCCAATCTTCACCTATTTAGTATGTGGATCGCTGCCAAAACATGGCTGATGAGTGGTGTAGGGCCACACCTGGGGATTTGAACTCACAAACCTGGGCTGCCGAAGCAGAG
>NW_025792557.1:0-3241 GCF_021613505.1 Equus quagga | reverse complement strand
ATTTTCCCTTGGTTCATCTGTTTAGCACGGAACACATTCTCTTCATATAACTCCCCATAATCTATTTGCAATGGTCTACTTTCTGTAGCATCATGAAGCATTTGGAGGAGATTCACAGTCCTTGGAAGTTCATCTTCTCTAATCTCTTTCAGCCTCAAATCCTTTATGCCCCAAATCAGCACGCCTTTTTGGATTTTTTCATTCCCTCTGGGAATCACCAATCCAAAGTGAAGGCTGACATCCAAAGCTAGAATGTTCAGTTTGGCACCAGTGAAATTCTCTCCCATCTCTGGCCGTACAAGATTATTGACTATGTGTTTTGACAGCATATGTGAGGAATTTGGCTGAAAATTAGAACATTACACTTATATTTAACGAAAAATAAACATGCCAGAGCATAGGGTGTAAATCAAACAACTTACAAACCCTACAGAAATAAAGTAAAGCAGTATCTAGATGTAATCTACTAGAAGGATCATGGATCCAGGGTCAAGTTCCAGCCTGCCCAAATTTAGAAAAGAGACATAAAAATATCTTACCTGGAGACAGGAATTCATCAGATTTCTCTAATTTGTCTCAGAAACATTATGTCCATAAGGTGGTTGCCTGGACAACCTAGAATTTGGAGTTTCTGATCTCAGAATGTCAAACCAACCAAGATCACCTCGTGTTCTCAGTGCTCAGTTGGACCTAGGCTAGGATAGCAAAGATTCCTTCAAGTGAACGATGGGAATTCAAAGGCAATGCCCAACAATCATGAAAACACTCACACATCAGCCTAGAGAACATATGGTGATTAAAGAATCACAAAATTCATAACTTGGAATGAAGGAGAACGGACTGATAAGCATATCTATGGGAGATAGCTGAGAAAGACAATGACGATTGATGTGGATTAAGGCTGCCCCAGCTCAAAAAGCCCAAGGTTACCTGGCCTACATGTCAAAGCATATGACCCGGTGAATTTTTTTTGGTATGAATTAGAGGTGCCCCAGTGAGAGAAGCCCAGGCGATGCTCACCTACATGCCTATCTATATGGCCAAATTCGTATCTAATGTTATACGACCACACAATAACCAGACTCCATCTGTACTGAAGTCATTTAATGGCTTTTTACATCATCTTTTCTTTTTCCAGTAAAAATGTCACGTACCCATGCCTTATAAAATTTGCCCTTACCCTCAACTCAGGGCAGCAGCAGGACATCTGACTGCCCATGGCTCCTTTCCCCATGCAGCAGCAGCAGCTATTCACTGCCCGTGGGTACAGTTCCCATGCCTGCAGCTCTTCACTACCCATAGGTCCTGTCCCCATGAAGCAACTCTTTGCTTCCCATGGGTCCTGTTCCTATGTTATCCTGTACCATTCTCTAAATAAAAGAGCACCTCTGCCAGGCCTTGAGAGACCAAGAAATCTTTCTTGTGACTCATCAGCTCGCTGACCCACCATCATATATTGTGGCCCCCCTACCGGGAACTTGCTTCATCGGTTTCTGAGCTCACCTTCTGGTAAGTGCCCTTTTCTTCCTTGTGCCTCTCTCTGTTTCGAGGATGAATCTAAATTCACTTCTCCCTCAGGAACTGTCTTGGATAGCTGTATGAATCCACGTTTGCTGCCCATGGCTACTCTATGGGGCAAATCATGGCATTCAGCTTGAAGAGAATCAGTACCTTAAGCCTAAGGGCGATGTAGAGTGAATTACTCCATTCCTTCCTGACTCTATCTCTAATATACAAATTTTAGGTGGGCACGGGTCGGCCACTTAAGTCATTAGGATGGTCGGCAATCTGCAAGACTACCCTGTAAGGTTTCTTTTCCTAAGGTTGGATTGGGATACCTCACATGGCACCTGACCATGCTCTGAACTGTGTGAATGTCCCAATTGGGACTCCAGTTCAAGGAAAGTACCAAAGTCTAACCTTTGGTTGCGTATGGGAAGGACTTCTCGGAGAATGCCTCCAACACGCAATTGGGTAGAATGTCCCCCAGAGCGGCGGAAAATGCCTCACTAATTTTCTCCATCCTGTTCTCTCTTGAACTTCTCCCATTCTCTTGGGGACCATTCACCAGGCACCTAGTACTGCCACGCAGAATAGGAAGGATGTTCACCAGGCACCTGTAACTTCCAGGCATACCAGGGAAGATATGCAATGGATGCAATGCTGGGGGAAACCCCCATCACCCCTTCTTATAGGAACCCCACAGTAGGAATGACAGGTAGGATGCTGCCCCAGGTTCAGGGGGGATTTTCAAGGTAATGGGCCTGTCTCTTTCATCTTTCTTAGAGTTGCAATGGCGATTTTCATCTCCTTTTGAGCTTTGCAACAGGGAAGAAAAGAAATCTGTCAACAGTCATGGCCTCCACGCCTGGGAGCCCAAACTTGGCATTTCTGGGCCTGATCACCCTGGAAAGCCCAAGTAGGGTGCCCTCTCTTGGGGGTTGACTCATTGAGTGTTTTAGTCACCTACTGAGTTGGCTATGAGGGTAGCAGACCTGTGATTTATTCTGTGAACTGTGATGCTACAGTAGTGTGCCCCAGCACGGGAACTGTTGAGTGAGTCTTCTCTTGATAACCCTCTTTGAGCGGCCATGAGGGTGAGGTCTGATGTCTTCATTTCCTTTCTTTGTTTTGCTCATCATGTCCTCTGTTGTCACCAAGTCTTGGTTAAGTTCAGGCTGGACCTGACCAGAACCTGGAACTTCTGTAAAATCGGAAAACTTGAAAACCTTTTGCAAGGAACTTCATTCTCAACCCGGTCACTGGGAGCCCCGGCCTCCAGCCAGTTCAAGCCCTTTGTATGCACTCCACCCTTCTCCACTTCACTGTCAGTCGGACACTGGCTTTACTGCCGTGGGGAATGAGATAAGCATCCCTTAAGACTCATCACTCAGGGCCATCCTAACTAATTACAAACACTTTCAATTGTATGGGTTATGCCCCAGAAATGCCAGCTGGTAGAAAATGTGTGCCTTTCTGGTGAAGTTGGACAGGTAGATCAACCTAGAACGTCCTTCAAGTTACAGTCCAGTTTCTGAGAAATCAAGAGCAACTGTCCTTAGAAAATCCTTGCAAGACTGGAAAGACAGTTCTAGAGGCAGTTCAGATTCCACCTTGTTCCTTTACCATGAAAAGGATTATCTTCCCCCCTCTCCAGGAACTACTATCTAGCATACCACTCATTCTTAAGACTGAAAAAAAAAGGAGGGGAAAGGATAAATGGCCATAAGTGTGCCCTTGC
>NW_025792556.1:0-14094 GCF_021613505.1 Equus quagga | reverse complement strand
CGGACTCAGTACCTGTTTAGTTCACTTCAGAGTGTGGGGATCGGAAAGCCCTGTTGGCCCGGCACCAGTGCCATCCCCGCCCCTCCGCCGGGCCAGGCGGGCAGGACTTGGGCCTTGACCGTGCTGTCAGGGTTCAGGTCTTTCCCTGCTCTGTCTGCCAAGGAGGTGTCTGTCTTGCTCGTATGGCTCCTATGGCTCACAGACGTGTTTGCATAAGATAGAGCCGCTGTCCTCGAGGAGAACGTGTCCCCAGGAAACACAGAGTGGCACTTAATTCAGCACACTGGCGGTCGGTCCCGCCCAGCGAGGCCCTCCTCTCCCCTCCGTCCAGCATTGGCCTCCTGTGTCAGGGGGACGGCAGTTCCAGTGGACTTGGCTGCTTTTTTATTTATGAGTAGCTTTGCTTATTTGAACTAGAGAAGTTTGCCCCTTTTTAACTCTACTTGAGCTATTAAGATATTTGTTGCATCCTCTGGTAGAATTATCCTGGATAGTTACAATATCTGTTATTCCCCAGAAGCCTAAGCGTGACTTAAGGAACACTTACTTGAGATCCTGTGTGAAACGTTTGAGCTTTAATTGTCCGTAGACTTCATAGTCTTAAGAAAAGTCTAATACTATTTCAATATGTTGAAGAGCTGTTACGTATCTTTAGAAGTAAAAGATTCGACGACGTGTTCTGTAGAAATGATTATGGAAAATGACTTGGGGTGTCGGGGCGCGTGCGGTGAGCAGCCCCGTCTCCTCTGCGAGGCTCTCCCTGTCAAAGTAATAGGGTGTCTTAGAAAGGCTTGGAGGTAAACAGCACAAAGCAGTAAGATAAGATTCGTGAAGCTTCTTTGTTCTCTCTTACATAGCCATGTTCCCAGTAGACAGAATCATTTGCAAAGATGGTAATGTGGTAAAGTTCCAGTTCGCCTATTTTAAAATCAGGCCTACAGAATATTTCTGATCTCACGAGGGCCCTGGGACTCCTCCCTGCCTCCTGCCCCACGGTAGCTGTCAGCGCAGGGCATCTTAGGCTCACACTCCGTCTGGGGTCCTGGTAGAAACTGTCCGGGTTGAAATTTTCTGGATATGAAGCCTGTGGGTTAAACCACAGAATGACCCAATGTCTGAATTTAGCAAATACCTAGTTAGCTAACTAGCAACGTGGAAGAGAAACAGCCAAAATCCAGTCCACTACTTGCTTGCTACAGTAGACCATTCCTAGTGTTAAAAATCCACATTGTTCTCGGTGTTGGTGGTGTGAACGCTGAACGTTTGTGAAGCTCCCACAGAGGCAGGCTTCTCTGTTCAGACCCGGTCTAGTTTCCTCTTTCTCCATATTTTCCCTCATCATTTAGAAAGAGAAGAGCGAGTATGTTTTCGCTTGAATGTCCTAGCTTGGATACAAAGGCTCTGCTGGGTTTTTTTAAAGTGGGTAATAATTCTTTAATTCTGCGAGGAGATGATTCTACAGAGAACCTTGTCGAGTCCCTCAGCATTCCATTGTTCAGGAGTTCTTCATGACATGTACCAAACTACCGTTAAGTGGATGGTTTAGAAGATTAAAGGAAAATAATGAGATATGTGCTACTGTGCTTGTGAAAGTGTATAGAGCGAGTACTCTGCTAACTTGCTTCCTGTATGCGTGTGATCGAGTCTTTCACTGTGACTGTCTGGTTATTTGTAGGCATGAGTTGCTCGAGGAAGCCCGGAGACAAGGTTTACCTTTTGCACAATGGGATGGGCCAACTGTTGTCGTCTGGCTGGAGGTATAGCCGTCTTTCGATCCTGGATCAAGTATGTGACTCATGTGAACGTGTTAATCCATTTCACACAGTGTGCATAACCTTCTGGCCTCAACATTTCCTGTCTCTAGCTCTGGGTTGGGATGCCAGCCTGGTATGTGGCCGCTTGCCGAGCCAACATGAAAAGCGGGGCTATCATGTCCACCCTGTCAGACACGGAGATCCAGCGTGAGATCGGCATCAGCAACCCTCTGCACAGGCTGAAGCTGAGGCTGGCCATTCAGGCGATCACGTCCCTCACGAGTCCGTCAGCCCCTCCTACGTCAAGAACGGTGCGTCTCCCTGAAAGCAGTTTATCCCCTCCTGACGTTGCTTCTCCAAGTCTTCGTAAACACACCCAGGGCTCCGGTTTAAAATTTCAGCCTGCAGAAACGTCACAGCTTCTAACGGGTGAAAACTGAGTGGTTAAAAATACTTTATTGAATGCTTTTTTAACAGCCTGGCTTCAGTGGCTGCATTGTAACGTAGAAGTAGGAGTTTCTGAAAACAACAGTAGCGATCACAAATTTAGACATAAATTCATCAAAAGTGAAGGGAAAAAAGCCTCGATCCCCAGTTGCGCTATAAGCAGTGTTTTACTCTAATGTGACATTGGGCCCCTCGGTGCTTCCATTTTGGGCGCTGAGGGCCCTGGGAGCTCAGGGTTCTGAGCAGTCCATTAGCCTGCGTGTGCGCACGCACCAGGCATTACCTGTGCTCATCCGGTTTGCTCCCCGTGGGGAGACCTCGAACGTCCTTAAAGAGGGTCCTCCTATTTGAAATGTTAAAAACTAATCTAATGAAAACATTAGCGGTTACTGGGAGATAAGGGCAGGCCAACGCCTCATTTCTAAAGTGCAGACTCTTTTCATTGGCCCAGTGCCCACTCTCTGCTTTTAGCTTTTGGTTTACTCTCTAGAGAAAAACCCTGATTAAGAAACCAAGAGCCTCACAGGCATGCTTCTCTGAGTAGCAGGTCAGGGCCCGATTCAGGCCTCAGTTCCTTTGCACAAAAAGTGTTAAGAGCCTTTTTTGTTTGTTTGTTTGATTTTGCCTCTTAGTAAAGAGTTGTGGTAGCGACAGTCAGCCTGTGTTCTCACCTGTCGCACAGACAGCTCTTCTCCCAGTGGAAAGTTTTGTTGCAGTATCCGATCTGGTCCCTGTTCCCCCATCATTTCACATGAGAGTGGCCTTTCTGCAAGTGAAGGCGCTGGGGTGGTTTTCCCCAAGTTTTTATCAACTGTTTTGAGAAAGCTCGCGTCCTGCGAACTGAGGTTAACGGACAGTGGTGAAGAGCCCGTCCCCCGGGAAGCTCTGCGCTGAGAGCCGCGGGGCCTGGCTGTCCGCGGCTGCAGTGACAGGGATGGGACGTGGGGCCGGTGTTCCGGCAGAGTTGCGATTGGGCCTTCTTTTGGACACACTCAGCCCTGCTCCCTGCCTCTTGAGCGCCCCGGCGAGGTTGTGCAGGCCGAGAGGCCCCGTCCTGGGAGCCCCGTCCTGGGAGCGCCTGCCCCGAGCCGTCTCCCCCAGTCCGGAGCTTGGCTGCGTGGGCTTCCTGGGCTGAGCCCCTTTCGCATGGGGCGGGTTGATGGGCACCGGAGAATTACTCACACTTTGAGAGGCGCAAAATGTATTTTCTTCTCTTTATATTTCACATACCTCAGGGGGTCAGCAGGGCAGATCCAGCTCTAGGAATCATGGTCTCTTCTCGTGTGGCTGACCACACAGCATTAATTAGGTGTGGTCACTCTTTAAGAAGGGCGAGCTGGTCGATGTTCTCTCCTTTTCTACGTGGGCATCTCAAATGAGAAGAGGGGGAGACGGGCCTCGCCTCCCCTGCTCCTCCTGTGTGCCCGTGGCTCACGTGTCTGCCACCTTCCTCTCTGTCACTGCTTCCCTCACCCTGGATGTTGTGGTCCCTGGGTCACCGTAGACCACAGGAAATGTCTGGTTAACGCATGAGGAGATGGAAACACTCGCGGCCTCGCCACAAACGGTCAGTCCCGCCCCGAGCCTGTCCTTCTCCCAGGGCACCCCACTTACAAGCGGCGCCATTCCCGGCCTTTTTGTGGGAAACAGAAAGGTCATTTTACACTCAGTTGTTCCTGATAAGTATTGCCGCTAGGTATTAGTCAAATGTATAAAATAGGATCCGTATTTTGTCTTATTTTCGATTTTTCCAGGAACTTTACATTGGTAGGCCCTCTCTCTTTAGAGTAGGTTGAATTCACACCTCCTTTAGGGAGAGGCCTCGGCCGAACACTCCATTTTGAGGGTCTGGCCCATTTTCTCCCTCGCTGAGTGTGCTTGCCGGGGTCGGGGGGGGCCTCGGCTCCTGCATGAGAAGCTGGGATTGTTGTTTTGCATGATACCTTGATTTCTCGAACTTTCCCCTCCGTCTCGCTGCACCTTCTGAAGTTGATCTGCTTGCCTTACTAAGCTCACCGATACTAACAGCTGTGTTCTTTTCATTCCTAACCACGTAACATCAGGAGGATGAGGAGGGAAGCTGGGCTCAGGTTGGAGACTTTCTATACTATATTCTTCACTATATGTAAGCAACAAAAAGAATTGGCGTATGAAAACTCGTAATTTACTTTTCTTGACATTTTTAACATCTTAACTTTTTCAGAATATTGTTAACGATTTGAAAGCATTAGTCGGAAGCAGAGCGTAGAGTTAAAGAGCACGTCTCATGGACAATTTTGAACCTCTCTTCCGTGGGGCCGTGGTGTCAGTTCTGGTTAGCGTAGACGGCTCTGTGTAGCGGACCGGCTTCTGGACGCGGTCCTGGGGCTTCGGCGGCTCCTGACGTTGCGGATTTAAGTACCCGCTTGGGTAACTTAACCGCAAGGTCTGCCGGTGGGAAAACTGAATTCTGAGAACTTTCCAGCACAGGAGTTGCTGTGGAGACGTCACGTCCGGGTCTTCGTGTTGGTGTTTTACTAAGTGCTGATCAAAAGGCTTTCTTACTAATGGAATTCTCAGAAATTAAGCCTCTTCTTGCTTAATGTACTTTTCCGTTTTCAGCTCCCCAGCTCTTCAGCTCACAAAAAGCTGCCACACGTGTCTTGCAGCCTTCCTCTGAGACAGCTCGACTAACACAGCGGTGTCCCTGCCTGTGACCCCACCAGCGTTGCTGTGTGACATGCCGCACTTTAGAGGGACCCGCACAGCCGCGTGGTGTAAGCAGGCGGCATCTCCCGAGGCTCTTGCTGAGGGCGGAGCGCTCAGGGTCCTCACGGGATCGTTGTATGTCTGAAAAGAATCAGGATAGTTTCAAATCAGAATTTTCCTGAGTACAAGTTGTTGGTTGAAATGCCAGTTTCCCTCTGTTTGTATTCCCAACATAAAGCCAATTCTCTCTCTCTTTGTAACAAAAGAAGAGAGAAGCTATAATATGATGGTGTGAGCCCTCTGCTCCTGATTTGGGCCTTCTGTGCTGCTACGCCAGATAAATATCCTCATTAATGATTTAACCTGGTCAGCTACTTCTTTACAAGGCCACTAATGACCGTCAGTGAATTAAAAAGGGTGCATTTTGTAATTACTTAAATGTCGGTGTATTTCACACTAGGAAGCAGAACTTTGTCAGCACTTGAGTAGGAAATTCCCTGTGTCCGGGGCACGAGGTATAAATTAAATAAGCGGACTGTTTGTTCTCTGCAGTAGAAATACAAACACGGGTGAGCTGTGCCCGCGGCAGCAGAGTTAGCCAACACTCAGTGTTCCTAGTAAGCAAGAGCTGCTCTCGCTGTCGCCTCCCCTAGATGAGAGGAGTGAAGAGGCTTCCTGGGCTCTGTGAGGCCGCCCGGTCTGCTGAGGGCCGCGGTCACACAGTGTTCCTCTCCTGTGCCCTTACCTCGTGGCCAGCTCTGAAGCCGAGGGGAAGTTCAAGGTTTCCTCGGGCCCTCGGGAAGAAAGCATCAAGGTGTGGTGAGAGCCGTGGGTGCCTTCATTTAGCAAGTGGCACATGTGGGCTGTCTGTGGGAGGCTGTGCTGCTTGCTGCAGACACAGGAGTGAGCGGGACAGCCACAGTCCCTGCCGCCGGCCCTCACAGTTTACAGAGATCACAGAAGTGTGTTTGTGATCATTTCAGTGGTGGATTAGCAGGCCCTGGGCAGTGGCTGCCTCTTCTGGCCCAGGTGTTGTCCGATGATGGAGATCCGTGTCAAGGGCTTTTTCAGAAGGCTCTGATGGCGGCCCGGGAGATGGAGGGCTCCCTGGACTGGGCCTGATCCTCAGTCGCTGACCTACGTTATCTGACGCTGACCACTTAAGAAGTGTGACTAGAGTGTATGATGAGTAAACAAAAAGGAGGAGGGTTCCGCTTCCATGGAATTCTCTTATTTAGAAATCTTTGCGTTGTGTGCCCATTTAAGAATACGTAATCACAGGCAAGGAAATGAGACCAGATGCTCATGCGTAAGTCTCAGGCATATGAGATGAGAGTAAGGTTTGAAAGAGTGAAAAACATGATAGTGTGATGATTTCCCGAAAATGTTTGATGTTTTTCCCACTCATGGTTGCTTAGAGAAAATAGTGAAAATGTTTTTTTCTGTTCGAATTTGAGTATTCTTGTTGGAGTGTGAGTCATTTCTTCCAGCTTGGTTGGTGTAAGTGATAAATTAGACCAGAGGCCGTGTTTTCAAGGCAGAGCACGGTGGTAGTTGAGAGGGACTGTGTCCAAGGATTCCGTGATGGGACTGCAGAAGGCCTGCGGGCGCAGCTGGTCTTGGACAGAGGGGCAGCGAGTGCCTTTTTTGGATATGTCTGTAGATACATATAATGTGTGTGCTTATTTTTCATTGTACAAAGCTTGGCTGTGTTCTGTTAGATTTATCCCTAAGGATTTCGTGACTTTGATGACATTGTGAATGGCATTTTGTAAATTTCAGTTTCCAGTTCACTTCTAGTATTTAGAAGCACAGCTCGTGTTTGTGTCCTGGCCTCGTGTCCTGCCGCTTTGCTAAGCTTGCTGTAGTTCTCACAGCCAGTTTGTAGGTGTATTTTCTATGTTGCTAATCAGGTCATCTGCAAATAAAGACAGGTTTTTTTTTTTTTCCAATTCCTATGCTTTTGATTTCTTTTTCTTGCCTTGTTACCGTGGCTAGGAGTTCCACCGCAGCGCTGAATAAAATTAGTGAGAGCACACCCTTTGTTCCTGATCTCAGGAAGAATACATTGTCTTTCACCGTTAAGTGTGATGTCAGCCCTGTGTTTGCTGTAGATGCCCCTTATCAGGTTGAGGCCGTTTTCTTCCATTGCTAGATTGCTGAGATTTCCATAAATGAATGATGAATTTTGTCAAATGCCTTTTCTGCATCTTTTGAGATGATATAGTGGTATTTCTTTTGAATCCATTGATAGGATGAATGTCATTGATTTTTCAAATGTTGACCCAACCTTATGTTCCTAGGATGAACCTCACTTGTCGTGATAGCTTATTCTTTTAATTTATTATTGATTTAATTTGCTCATATTTTGTCGAGGAATTTTGCATCTGTGTCTATGAGAGATGCTGGTCTGTAGTTTTCTTGTAATGTCTTTGTCTGGTTTTGGTATCAGGATAGTGCTGGCTTCATAGGATGAGTTAGGCATTTCTTCTCCATTTTTTTGGAATAATAGTGTAGAATTGTTATTTTTTCCATAAATATTTGGTAAGATTCACCAGTGAAGACATTTAAGGTAAAGATTTTATGTGTATGTGAGAGAAAGTTTATAACTGCAAATTTGAGTCCTGATAAGATACAACTTATCTCTTTCTTATGAGTTGCTCTCATAGATGATGTCTTTTGCCCATTTTATCTAAGTTGCTTACAGTTGTTCACAGTTTTCCCTTTCAGTGTCTGTGTCCTATAGTGTGTCCCCTCTTTCATTCTTGATATTGGTAATGTACGTCTTTTCTTTTTTCTTAGTCACTCTGTCTAGGGGTTAGTCAATTTTACTGATCTTTATGAAGAACCAGATTTTAGTTTCATAGTTTTATTTTTCTTGTTTCTGTTTCATTGATTTCTGCTCTTTTATTTTCTTCCTTCTGCTTGCTGTGAATTTCATTTGTTCTTCTTCTTCAAGTTTTTTAAGGTAGAATCTTACATTGTTGTTTTGAGACCTTCCTTCATTTACGACATAAGTGTTTAATACTATAAATTTCCCTCAAGACACTGCTTTAGCCATGTCCTACAATTTTTGAATAGATTGTGTTTCACTTTCATTCAGTTAGAAATATTTTCCCATTTCTCTTGTTTTCTTCTTTGGCATGTGGGTTATTTAGCCGTATGCTAATTTCTAAATACTTGAGAATTTTCTAGATATCTTTTTATTATTGATTTCTAATTTAATTCTGTTGAGGTCAGAGAACATAGTTTGTATGATTTCAGTCCCTTTAGATCTGTTGAGATTTGTCTTGGAGAATCCCATACGCACTTGAAATGAACGTATTCTGCTGTTATTGGGTGGGGTGTTCCACGAAACGTCACTTAGGTCAAGCTGGTCAATAGTGTTGTTTAAGGCTTCTGGATCCTTACTGAGGGGGTCTGTCTGCCTGTTTTGGCTTCTTTGTTCCATCAGTGACTGAGTCAGAGGAGGGTTGAGGTCTTGTGACTGTAACTGTGGATTTTTCTGTTTCTCCTTTCAGTTCTGTCAGTTGTCTTGCTTCTCTCTTCTTTTAAAACTATTTTTCGGTTCACTTTTTTTTTAAGATTTTATTTTTCCTTTTTCTCCCCAAAGTCCCCTGGTATGTAATTGTATGTTTTTAGTTGTGGGTCCTTCTAGTTGGGGCATGTGGGACGCCACCTCAACATGGCTTGATGAGCAGTGTCATATCCAGGCCCAGGATGCAAACCGGTGAAACCCTGGGCTGCTGAAGCGGAGTGCGCCAACGTAACCACTCAGCCACGGGGCCGGCCCCTTCAGTTCACTTTTTACACGGATTTTGAAATTAACAGATTTTTTGTTGAGGAAATTTGGAAAACAAAGTGTTAAAATTAAAACCAGCCACAGATATTTTTGTGTACAGTTGGATTGATCCTTCAAACTTGTTCATGAGTCGTGATCATTCTTTGTTGTTATATTATTATACACAAAAATTACTTCAGAAAGATCATGTGTTATCAGCTACATTTTTATTGTGGTTGGGGAAATAGGTTAAATTTATAAACACAAATGAGTCATAGGTTTTCAGTGGTATAATACCTTCTGTTAAAATTCTACTGACAAATTTAAAAGGTAGTAAATAGGAGATCAAATTATTTTGAAATGATAAAGAACAGTGTTGTCATTAATTTAAGCTTTAGGAATATGTAATAGGTTAAAAATCCAGTTTAAAGATTATTTAAACTGCCCTCGTGACCTCTTGGGTGTTCTTTTTCCTGAACTGATCGTACTTGCTTGTTGAAAGCAGACGCTCGCCTACGGGGACATGAACCATGAGTGGATCGGGAACGAGTGGCTGCCCAGCCTGGGCCTCCCGCAATACCGCAGCTACTTCATGGAGTGCCTGGTGGACGCGCGCATGCTGGACCATCTCACCAAGAAGGACCTGCGCGGGCAGCTGAAGATGGTGGACAGCTTCCACAGGTCAGTCGTTGCACACAGTTCCTGCTCCTTGGCTAGGAGGCTTTTGACTGTTTCCATCTGTAATTTTTTTTTTTTTTTTTGTAAATAGAAACAGCTTCCAGTGTGGAATTATGTGCCTGCGAAGGCTGAATTATGACCGAAAAGAACTGGAAAGAAAAAGAGAAGAAAGCCAGAATGAAATAAAAGGCTAGTACATTACGTTTAATTGATTTAGCATATTTCTGCTTCCCAGTGTATTAGCAGCCTAAGTGATTTCCTAGTTTCTTTAAATTAAAAATAATATTTTTTTATTGTGGTCATGATAGTTTATAGCATTGTGAAATTTCAGTTGTACATTAATGTTTGTCAGACACCATGTGAGTGTGCCGCTTCGCCCCTTGTGGCCACCTTCCACACCCCTTGCCCCTGGTAACCACTAAATTGTTCTCTTTGTCCGTAAGTTTGATTATCTTCTACGTATGAGTGAAATCATCCAGTGTTTGTCTTTCTCCATTTGGCTTATTTCGCTTAACATGATGCCCTCAGGGTCCATCCATGTGGTTGCGAATGGGACGATTTCATCTTTTTTTTATGGCTGAGTAGTATTCCATTGTGTATTTATATACCACATACTCTTTATCCAATCATCCATCGATGGGCACTTGGGCTGCTTCCACATCTTGGCTATTGTGAATAATGCTGCCATGAACATGGGGTACATAAGTCTCTTTGGATTGTGGATTTCAATTTTTTTTGATAAGTACCCAGTAGTGGGTTAGCTGGGTTGTATGGAATTTCTATTTTTAATTTTTTGAGAAATCTCCGTACTGTTTTCTGCAGTGGCTGTGCCGGCATTCATTCCCCCCAGCAGTGGATGAGGGTTCCCTTTTCTCTACAACCTCTCCAACACTTGTTGTTTTTTGTATTGGTGATTATAGCCATTCTAATGGGTGTAAGATATCTAAGTGTAGTTTTTTGCTTTTTGGGTTTTTTTTTTAAAGACTGGCACCTGAGCTAACATCTGTTGCCAATCTTTTTTTTCTTTTTCCCCCTTCTTCTTCTCCCCAAAGCCTGCCAGTACATAGTTGTATCCTCCAGTTGCACGTCCTTCTGTCTGTGCTATGTGGGATGCCACCTCAGCATGGCGTGATGAGTGGTGCCATATCTCCACCCAGGATCTGAACCAGCAAAACCCTGGGCCGCTAAAGCGGGGCATGCGAACTTCACCACTTGCCCACGGAGCCGGCCCCTGAATGTAGTTTTGATTCACCTTTGCCTGATGATTAGAGATGTTGAGCATCTTTTCATGTGGCTGTTGGCCGTCCGTATATCTTCTTTGGAAAATGTCTGTTCGAATCCTCTGCCTACTTTTTGATTGGGTTGTTTGTTTTTTTGTTGTTCATTTGTGTGAGTTGTTTCTATATTATGGAGATTAACTCCTTGTCGGATATATGATTTGCAAATATTTTCTCCCATTTGATGGGTTGTTTTTTCATTTTAATCTTGATTTCCTTTGACTTCCAGAAGCTCTTTAGTCTGATGAAGTCCCACTTGTTTATTTTTTTCTTTTGTTTTCCTTGTCTGGGTAGACATGGTATTCAGTAAGATCCTTTTAAGTCTGATGTCAAAGAGTGGACTGCCTGTATTTTCTTCCAGAAGTTTTATGGTTTCAGCTCTTACCTTCAAGTCTCTGGTCCATTTTGAGTCTATTTTTGTGTATGGAGAAAGGTAGTGGTCTACTTTCGTTGTTTTGCATGTGGCTGTCCAGTTTTCCCAGCACCATTTATTGAAGAGGCTTTCCTTTCTCCATTATATATTCTTAGCTCCTTTGCCGAAGATTAGCTGTCTGTAGATGTGTGGTTTTATTTCTGGGCTTTCGGTTCTCTTCCATTGATCTGTGTGCCTGTTTTTGTACCAGTACCATGCTGTTTTGATCACTATGGGTCTGTAGTACGTTTTGAAGTCAGGCACTGTGATGCTCCAGCTTTGTTGTTCTTTCTCAGGATTGCTTTAGCTATTCAGGGTCTTTTGTTGACCCATGTGAATTTTAAGATTCTTTGTTCTATGAAGAATGTCATTGGGATTCTGATTGGGATTCCATTGAATCTATAGATTGCTTTAGGTAGAATGGACTTTTTTTTTTTTTTTAGGAAGATCAGCCCTGAGCTAACTACTGCCAATCCTCTTCTTTTTGCTGAGAAAGACTGGCCCTGAGCTAACATCCATGCCCATCTTCCTCTACTTTGTATGTGGGACGCCTTCCACAGCATGGCTTTTGCCAAGCAGTGCCCCGTCCGCACCCAGGATCCGAACCGGTGGACCCCGGGCTGCTGAGAAGCAGAACGTGCGCACTTAACCGCTGCACCACCGGGCCGGCCCCTAGAATGGACATTTTAACTATGCTTATTCTTCCAAATCCATGTGCATGGAATATCTTCCCATTTCTTTTGTCATTATTGATTTCTTTCAGTGATGTCTTATAGTTTTCCTTGTATAGATCTTTTATTTCTTATTTTTTTATCGCAGTAACATTTGATTATAACATTATATAACTTTCAGATGTACATCATAGCATGTTTCAAATTCTATGTAGATTCCATCATGTTCACCACCCAAAGACTAATTATAAGCCATCACCACACACGTGTGCTTAATCACCCCTTTCACGCTCCCCCTGTTAAATTTATTCCTAGGTATTTTTTTTTTCATGTTGTGAGATTTTTTACTTTATTTTATTTTTTAAAAAAATTTTTATTGAGTTAATGATAGGTTACAATCTTGTGAAATTTCAGTTATGTATTATTGTCTGTCAGTCGTGTTGTAGGTGCAACCCTTCACCCTTTGTGCCCACGCCCCCACCCCCCCTTCCCCTGGTAGCCACTAGTCTGTTCTCTTTGCCCACAGGTTTAAATTCCTCATAGGAGTGGAGTCACACAGAGATTGTCTTCTCTATCTGGCTTATTTCACTTAACATAATTCCCTCAAGGTCCATCCATGTTGTTGCAAATGGGACGATTTTGTTCTTTTTTACGGCTGAGTAGTATTCCATTGTATATATGTACCACATCTTCTTTATCCAGTCATCTGTTGATGGGCACTTAGGTTGCTTCCATGTCTTGGCTATTGTAAATAATGCTGCAGTGAACATTGGGGTGCATAGGACTTTTGGAATTGCTGACTTCAAGCTCTTTGGATAAATACCCAGTAGTGGGATGGCTGGATTGTATGGTAGTTCTATTTTTAATTTTTTGAGGAATCTCCATACTGTTTTCCATAGTGGCTGCACCAGTTTGCATTCCCGCCAGCAGTGTATGAGGGTTCCTTTTTCTCCACAACCTCTCCAACATTTATCACTATTTGTTTCAGTTATTTTTGTCACTCTAATGGGTGTAAGGTAATATCTTAGTGTAGTTGTTTTTTTTTTTTTTTAAAGATTTTATTTTTTCCTTTTTCTCCCCAAAGCCCCCGGTACATAGTTGTATATTCTTCGTTGTGGGTTCTTCTATTTGTGGTTTGTGGGACGCTGCCTCAGCGTGGTTTGATGAGCAGTGCCATGTCTGCGCCCAGGATTTGAACCAACGAAACACTGGGTCGCCTGCAGCGGAGCACGCAAACTTAACCACTCGGCCACGGGGCCAGCCCCTATCTTAGTGTAGTTTTGATTTGCACTTCCCTGATGATCAGCGATGATGAGCGTCTTTTCATGTGCCTATTGGCTATCCGTATATCTTCTTGGGAGAAATGTCTGTTCATGTCTCCTGCCCATTTTTTGATCGGGTTGTTTAATTTTTTGTTGTTGAGTTGTGTGAGTTCTTCATCCGTTATGGATATTAAGCCTTTGTCGGATGTATTCCTTGGAAATGTTTTTTCCCAGTTAGTGGGTTGTTTTTTTGTTTCACTCCTGTTTTCCCTTGCCTTGAAGAAGCGCTTTCGTCTGATGAAGTCCCATTTGTTTATTCTTTCTATTGTTTCCCTTCTCTGAGAAGACATGGTGTCCGAAAAGATCCCTTTAATACTGATGTCAAAGAGTGTACTTCCTATATTTTCTTCTAGAAGCCTTATGGTTTCAGGTTTTACCTTTAGGTCTTTGATCCATTTTGAGTTTATTTTGGTGAATGGTGAAAAAGAATGGTCAAATTTTCATTCTTTTACATGTGGCTTTCCAGTTGTCCCAGCAGCATTTGTTGAAGAGACTTTCTTTTCTCCATTGTAGGCCCTCAGCTCCTTTGTCGAAGATTAGCTGTCCATAGATGTGTGGTTTTATTTCTGCTCTTTCAGTTCTGTTCCATGGATCTGTGCACCTGTTTTTGTACCAGTACCATGCTGTTTTGATTACTGTAGCTTTGTGGTATGTTTTGAAGTCAGGGATTGTGATGCCTCCAGTTTTGTTCTTCTTTCTCAAGATTGCTTTAGCAATTCAGGGTCTTTTGTTGTCCCATATGAATTTTAGGATTCTTTGTTCTATTTCTGTAAAGATGTCATTGGGATTCTGATTGGGATGGCGTTGAATCTGTAGATTGCTTTAGGTAGAGTGGATATTTTAACTGTGTTTATTCTTCCAATCCACGTGCATGGAATGTCTTTCCATCTCTTTATGTCGTCATCCATTTCTTTCAGAAAAGCCTTGTAATTTTCATTGTATAGGTCTTTCACTTCCTTAGTTAAATTCACCCTGAGGTATGTTCTTCTTTTTGTTGCGATTATGAATGGTATTGTGTTCTTGAGTTCTTTTTCTGTTAGTTTGTTATTAGAGTATAGAAATGC
>NW_025792555.1:0-1045 GCF_021613505.1 Equus quagga | reverse complement strand
TCATTTTCTGGATGAGGACATGTTGTGTTTTAAGGTGCAGAAGAATCAGTAATGATGTCATACTTTTCCGTATACAACTTGATGAATTCGAACATAAGTGTCCACCCATGAGACCATCACCACCATCGAGGCCATAAACATATCCATCATCTACCAAAGTTTTCTCCCACCCCCTTTACTATTATCATTATTTTGCTTTAAGAACACTTAACACAATATATACTCTGTTAGAAATTTTAAGTACAAAACACAATACCGTGAGATTGCTACATTATACGCTAGTTTTAATTTTTACAGGAACCTCCAGACTATTTTCCATCATTACAGTATTAGTTTACATTCCCATCAGCAGTTGCAAGGCTTCCCTTTCCTCCACAACCTCACCAACATTTGTCACCTCTACTTTTTTTGATAATAGCCGCCCTAACCGGTGTCAAGTGATATCTCCTTGTGGTTTTGATTTGCATTTCCCTAAAGATTAGTGATGCTGAGCACCTTTTCAGGTGGCTGTTGGCCATTTGTGTGTCTTCTTTGGAAAAATGGCTATTCTACTCCTTTGCCCATTTGTTAACTGAGTGCCTTGGTGTTTTTGCTATTGACCCGAGAGATGAAAAAAGAAAAAAAATGTCCAGGCATTATGGATGCTTCCCAGTTGATGCAGATGATTTTGTCTTTATGGTGATGACAAAATATCGTGTTGTGTGCTTTTTCTTCAGCAGTTATCATAAGACTAGCAGTAGAATGGCAAAGCAGATCATCAGGATCTCCCGGGTTTCCAGTTTTACAACACAAATAAGACGAGTGGTAAGGAATTTTTGATTATTTCAAGGAAATTATTGAGATCACAGTCCGTGGAATGTAGGACTGACAGGTCCACGAGGAAATTAAAGTGAGGACATGGTGATCTGGCATCACTTCCGATCTTAAGGAACAGGTATCTTCTGTATGAATGTTTGAAGACATTGGAAATCAGGAATTTGTGGTGGATGATTACATTTTCTGAAGGGTTTATTTCTTTATTTAGGAGGAAGATTACCCTGAGCTA
>NW_025792554.1:9144-10710 GCF_021613505.1 Equus quagga | reverse complement strand
TGCGTCTCTGTATTCCTGTGTTACACTCAGCACGGCATAATGGGTTTTGTGTGTGACATTCCCCATAGCACCTCTGACTTCGTGTTTCACTCTTCCCCTGGTATCTCTGACTTCGTGTGTCACACTCGCCCCTGTGTCTCTGACTTCGTTTCTAACACTCCCTGTGGCTGCTCTGAATTCGTGTGTCACACTGTGCCTGGCATCCCTAACGTCATGTATCACACTCCCCATGGTATTTCTGAGTTTGTAACACACCCAGTGGCGTCTGTGACGTCACTGTCACACTTCCTGTTTGGTCTCTGAGTTCATGCATCACACTACCCCCATTGTCTCTGACATCGTGTGTCACACTTCATCTGGTGTTGCTGACTTCATGTGTAGCACTCCCCCTGTATTCTCGGACTTTGTGTGTCACACAAGCCCTGGCATCTCGGACTTTGTGTCTAACACTGCCCATGCCCTCTCTGACTGTGTGTAAAATGCCCCCTGTTTTCTTTGACTGTTTCTAACACTCCTAGTGGTGTCACTGACTTCGTGTGTCACAATCCTTCTAGTGTCTCTGCCTGCCTGTGTCACAACCTCTCTGGTATCTTTTAGTTCCTGTGTCAGACTACCCTGTTCTTTCTGAATTCGTTTCACACTCCCACTTCTTTCTCTGAGTGCATGTGTCACAGTCCCTCTACCGTCTCTTTCTTCATGTGTTACACTACCAGTGGCGTCTCTGACTTTGTCACACTCCACATGGTGTCTCTGACTTTGTGTGTAACACTCCACATGGGTTTTCTTACTTTGTAACACACCACATGTCTGTTTTCGTTTGTTACACTCCTCCTCGTGTCTATGATTTCATGTGTAACACCCCAATATTCCTTTATGATTTCGTGTGTGATACTGCACCTGTTGTCTCTGGTTTCATGTTTCACACTTCCCAAAGTGTCTATGACTTCTTCCGTCACTCACACCCTGGTGTCTCTGACTTCCTGTGTAACTCTGCCCCTGGCATTTCTGACTTTGTGTGTCACACTCACCCTGGCACATCAGACTTCATGTATAACAATTCCCGTGTTGTTTCTGGGTTAGTGTGTAACACTCCTCCTGGCACCTCTGAATTCATCTGTAACAGTCAATTTGGCATCTCTGACATCGTGTGTCACAATGCCTCTGGCATCTGTGACTTTGTGTGTTACACTCCCTGTGGCATCTCTGATATCCTGCTTAACTCTACCCATGGTCTTTCTGAGTTCATGAGTAACACTCCTCCTGGCATCTCCAACTTTGTGTGTAACACACAACTGTGGCATCTCAGACTTTGTGCATAAAACTCCCCCAGGCATCACTGACTTTGTATGTTACACTCCCCTGGCATCTCTGAATTCCTGTGTCATAGTACCCCTGACTTCTCTGATTTCATGTGTAACACTCCCCATAGTGTTTGTGACATCATTTGTCACACTCTCCCTGGCATCACACAGACTTCATTTGTAACAATCTACATGGTGTCTCTGAGTTCTCATGTAACACTCCCCTGACATCTATGACTTCATATGTAATACTTCACCTGGCTTC
>NW_025792554.1:0-9134 GCF_021613505.1 Equus quagga | reverse complement strand
ACATAACATTCTCCTGTGGTGTGTCTGAATGCATGGATCACACACCCCATGTCTTATTGGCCTTTGTGTGTCATAATCCCAGTGACATCTTTGACTTCGTCTGTCAAACACACACTGGTGTCTCTTGACTTCATTTGTAACAGTCCATGTGGTGTCTCTGACATCCTGTGTAACTCTCCCCCTGGTGTCTCTGACTTTGTGTGTAACACTCCAAGTGACATCTCTGACTTAGATTACAACACTACCCCTGGTGTCTCTGATGTCGTGCGTAACACTCCATGTGGCATTTCTGACCTCCTGTGTAACACACATCCTGATCCTGCTTTCCATTACTTCATGCATAGTACTCCTACTGATGTCTCTAAATTCATGTATCACACTCTCACTTGCGTCTCAGAATTCTTGTGTAACACTACCCTTGGCATCTCAGAGTTTGTGTGTCACATTCCACCTTGCATCTCAGACTTCATTTGTAACACTCCATGTGCTGTCTCTGACTTCATGGGTAACACTCCCCTTGGAATCTCTGGAATCTCATGACTTCATGTATAAAACTTCCCCTGCTGTCTCTAAGTGTCTAACACTACAAGTTACGTCTCTGACTTAGTGTATCATGCTCCCCCTGGTGTCCCTGACTTGTGTGACACTTCATGAGGCGTATCTGACTTCCTGTGTAACACTCACACTGGTGTCTTTGATTTTGAGTTTAACACTTCACGTGGCATCTCTGAATTCATGTGTAACACACTCCCCCTTCTATCTCTGACTTGGTGCATCATGGTGCCCATGTGGTCTAAAACTTCATTGTGTAACAGTCCCGCTGGCATCTCTGACTTTGTGTCTATTTCTCCACCTGGCATCATTGAATTTGTGTGTAACATTCCCCATGTCTTCTCTGAATTTGAGGGCCACACTCGACCCGTTGTCTCTTACTTCGTGTGTCATACTCTCCATGGTGTTTCTGATTTCGTGTGCAACACTCTCGGTGGCATCTCTGACCTCGTGTACCACACTCCCAATTGCGTCTCTGATTTCATGTGTCACACTCCCCCTGGTGTCTTTGACTTAATGTGTAACACCCACCATTGCACCTCTGATTTCACATGCCACAATGCATCTGGGATCTCTAACTTTGTCTGTCACATTCCTACTGGCATCTCTGTGTTTGTGTGTACCTCTCCCTGTGTTGCCGCTGACTTCTTGTGTCGTGCTTCCCCTAGTGTCTCTGACTTTGTGTGTCACACTTTCCCTGGCGTGTCTGACTTGATGTGTCACACTCCCCTTGGTATCTCTGACTTCCTGCATAACACTCCAACTGGTGTCTCTGAGTTTGTGCATAACACTCCCACTGGCTTCTCTTACTACAGGTGTAACACTCTCTCATGTTGTCTCTGATTTCATGTGTAACACTGCCCCCAGCATCTCTGATTCATGTGTAGCACTCCCACTGACATCTCTGAATTCATGTGTCACATTCCCCTTTGCATCTTGGACTTCGTGTGCAACACTCTATGTTGTCTCTCTGCCTTTGTGTGTCAGATGCTACATGCATCTCAGACTGTGTGTGTGACACTCACCATGGCATCTCTGATTTTGTTCATAACACTCCCCCTGGTGCCTATGACTTCCTGTGAAACACCACACGTGACCTGACTACCTGCATAACACTCCCCATGGCATCTCTGACATCATGTGTTACAACCACATGACGTCTCTGCCTTCATGTGTAACACTCCCCTTTGCATTCCTGACTTCATGTGAAATGCTCCCTGTGGCATCTCTGACTTCGTGTGTAAAACCACATATGTCGTCTCTGACTTCTGGTGTCATCAGTGTTCGCTGTGTCATCTTGCGATACAATACCCCCGTTGTCTCTGACACCATGTGTAACACACACCCTGTTATCTCCAACATAACGTGTGATGCTCCAACTGCCATCCTGATTTCATTTATAACACTACCCCTGGCATCTCTGATTTCATGTGTTACACTCCCCCTGGAGTCTCAGACTCCGTGTGTAACATTCCATGTGCTGTCTCTCACTTTGTGTGTAATCCTCCTTCAAGTGTCTCTGACATAGTGTGTAACCCTCCCCATCACTTCTCTGACGTTGTGTGTCTCACTCCGCTTCTTCTCTCTGACTTAGTGTATCACAACCAACCAGTTGCTTCTGACTTCTTGTGTAACACAGCCCTGTGGTGTCTCTGATTTCATGTGTAACACTCCCCCTTTCATCACTAACTTCGTGTGTCACACACCCCTTGGCATCATGACTTTGTGTATAGCAATCCCCATGCAGTGTCTGACATCGTGTGTCACACTCCTCCGGGCTTCACTGACTTCATGTATCACACTCCCTCGGGTGTCTGTGACTTCATGTGTTACACACTCTGGCATCTCTGACTTCGTGTATCACACTCCCCCAGGCGTCACTGACTTCATGTCTCACACTGCCCCTCACGTCTCTGACATCATGCATCTCATTCTCCCTGGTGTCTTTAACTTCGTTTGTAACTCTCAGACTGTCACCTCTGATTCCATGTGTAACATTCCAGGTGGCCTCTCTGGCATCGTGTGTAACACTCCGTCTGGCATCTCTGATGTTGTGTGAAACATTCCCTGTGGTGTCTGACTTCAAGGGTCACACTTGACATGTCATTCTTGACTCTGTGTGTCACACACTGCTGTTGTCTCCAACTTAGCATGTAACATTCACTGTTGCATCTCTGATTTTGTGTGTCACAGCCCCCTGGGGTTTCTGACTTCATGCATTACACTTCACCTGTTGTCTCTGACTTCCTGTGTCACACTCCACGTGGCATTTCTTCCTTTGTGTATTACACTGCCCTGTGTCATCTTGGACTTTGTGTGTAACGCTCCACCTGATATCTCTGATTTCGTGTGTTACACTTCATGGGGCACCTCAGACTTTGGTACATACCCCCGGGTGTCTCTGATTCATGTGTAACACTCCACAAGACCTTTCTACCTTTGAGTGTAACACTCATCCTTGGAGTTTTGGACAACTTATGTAACACTCACACTGTCATCTCTGATATCGTGTGTCAAACTTCCGCAGATGTTTCTCACGTTGAGTGTAAGACTCCATGATGTGTCTGACTTTGTGTGTCACAATCCACCTGGCATCTCTAGCTTCCTGTTTCACCCTACCCCTAACGTCTCTGACTTTGCATGTAGCACTCACTGTGGCACATCTCATTTTGTGTGTCACAATCTGCCTGGCATCTTTAACTTCAGGTGTCACACATCCTTTGTCAACTCTGACTTTGGTACACTTCCTGTGGCAGCTCTACTTTGTTTGTCACATTTCCTCTGGTGTCTCTGACTTTGTCTGCCACACTCCTGGAGGCATCTCTGACGCTGTATGTAACACACTACCCCTTGTGTCTCTGAATTCATGCATCACACTGCCCCAGCCATCTATACCTTTGTGTCCAACACTCCCAGTGGAGTCTCTGACTTTGTGTATAACACTCTACCAGGGGTGTCTGGATTTGTGTGTAACATTCCCCATGGTGTCTCTAACTTCAAGGTTCACACTTGACCTATCATCTCTGACTTCGTGTGTCACACTACACTTGGTGTCTCTGAATTCATGCGCAACACACTTGTTGGTGTATCTGTCTTCATGTGGCACATTCCCAATGGCGTCTCTAACTTCCTGTGTTACACTCCACATTGCGTTTCTGCCGTCATGTGTAAAACTCCCCCAGGCCCCATGTAACACTCCCCCATGTTGTCCGGGACTCTGTATGTAACACTCCATGTGGCATCTCTGACTTTGTCACACACCCCATTTGGTCTCTGACTTCGGGTGTCACCCTCTCCCTGGTGTCTTTGAGTTTGTGTGTAACACTTGCCCTGGTTTCTCTGACTTCGTGCGTTACACTCCACCTGGTGAATTTGACTTCATGCGTAACACTCCCCATGGCATCCCTGAAATCATAAAACTCCCCCTGTATCTCTGACTTCGTGTGTAACACTCCCACTGGCATGTCTGACTTCTTGTGTCACATTCCCCCTGGCCTCTTGGACTTCGTGTGTAACACTCTACAATGTGTCTCTGCCTTCATGTGTCATACACTTCCTGGCATTTTGAACTGCATGTGTAACACCATGGCATCTCTGATTTTCTTTATAACACTCCCCCTGGTGTCTGACTTCCTGTAACACCACACACGGCGTCTCTGACTTGGTGGGTAACACTTCCCTGGCATCTCTGACTTCGTGTTTAACACTCCACCTGTAGTCTCTGAATTCCAGTGTAATTCTCCCTATGGTGTGTCAGACTGCATGTGTCACACTTCCCCTCCCATCTATAACTTCTTGTGTTACACTCCTACATGTGTTTTCACTTCAGGTGTAACATTCCAGGTGGCATCTGTGACGTCCCATGTCATACTCGATCTTTCAACTGTCACTTCCAGTGTCACACTCACTGTGGGGTCTCTGAATGCCTGATTAACAGTCCCCCTGTGTGTTTGACTTCGTGCCTAACACTGCCCTGTGGCATCTCTGACTTTGTCTGTAATAGTGCCCCTGGCATCACAGAATTTTTGTGTAGCACACTATATGGCTTTTCTGACTTCAGGTATAAGATTCCCTCAGGTGTCTCTGACTTCGTGTGTAAAACTACACGTGCTATTTCTTCCTTTGTGTGTAAAACTTTCCCGTGGCATCTGTGACTTCATGTATAAAACTCCCCAGGTATCTCTGACTAGTTTTGTAATACTCCCACTGACGTCTCTGGATTCATGTCTCACAGTCCCGCTGCCATCTCTTACTTCATGTGTAACATTCCCTGTGCCATCTCTGACTTTGCGTGTAACAATTGCCCTGGTGAGTCTGTTTTCACGTGTAACACTTCCCATGCCATCTTGATTTCATGTCTAACATGTCCCCTGGCCTCTCTGACTTTGTGTGAAATACTCCCCCTGGTGTCTTTGACTTCATTTGTAAAAACACCCTTGGTGTCTCTGACTTTGTGTCACACTCCTCCAGTGTTCTCTGCTCTTGTGTGTCACAATACACCTGATGTCTCTGATTTCATGTGTAACACTCCCCATGCTGTGTCTGCTTTCGTGTGTAACACTCCCTGTGGCATTTCTGACTTTGTCTGTAACAGTCACCCTGGTGTCTCTGACTTCATGTGTAACACTTCCTGTGATGTCTCTGACTTCTTGTCTAACTCTTCCCTTTGCCTCTCTGACTTCTTGTATAACATTCCAGGCGGCATCTCTGACTTCTTGTGTCACACACCCCTGGCATCTCAGACTTTGTGTCCCAATACCCACCATGTCGAGGACTTCATATGTGACATTCCATGTAGCATCTCTGACTTGTGTAACACTACCCCTGGTTTCTGCGACATTGTGTGTAACAGCCCATGTGGCGTCTTTAAATTTGTGAGTAATACTCAGAGGAGTGTCTGTGTATTCACGCATAACGTTTCCTCTGGCATCAGTGACTTCATATGTAACACTCCCCATGGCGTCTCCTACTTCGTGTTTCACAATTCCCCTGGCATCTCTGAAATCAAGTGTAACACTCATCATATCCTCTTGTACTTCATGTGTAACTCTACCCATGGCGTCTCTGAGTTCATGTGTAATACAACATATTGTTTCTCTGACTTCCTGTGTAACACTCCACATTCCATCTGTGACTTCTTCTGTGACACTCCCCATGGTGTCTGTGCCTTTGTGTTTCCCAGTCACCCTGGTGTCTCTGACTTCGTGTGTAACAATCACCTTGGTCTTTCTGACTTTGTGTGTAACACTCTTTCTGGTGTGTTTCACCTTGTGCATAATACTCCAATGTGGTGTCTTTCCTCCTGTGACTAACACTCTACCTGGTGTCAGTGAGTTAGTGTATCACACTCCCCCTGTGGACTTTGTTTTTTACTCTACCCCTCATTTCTTTGACTTCATTTGTAATGATCCCCCTGGCATCTCTTAGTTCGTGTGTCACACTGCCCCTGGTGTCTCTGAGTCTGTGGGTAATATTCCCCATGACGTCTCTGACTTCATGTGTCACACACCAACTGTCACCTCTGAGTTCGTGTGCAACACTCCCCTTGGTGTCTCTGACTTCCTGTGCCCCACACACCCTGGCTTCTCTTTCTTCTAGTCTAACACTCCATTTGGTCTTTCTGACTTCCTGCATAACACTACCCCTAGCATCTCGGACTCTGTGTGTATCACTCCACCTGGTATCTCTGAATTCATGTGTAACACACCCCCACTCAGTTCTGACTTTGTGTGTAACACTCCCCCTGGCGTCTTTGACTTCATGAGTAACACTTCCTGTGTCACCTCTGATTTTGTGTCCCAGTCCCAGTGGCATCTCTGACTTGTTGTGTAACACTTCCCTTAGTGTCTCTGACTTTGTAACACTCCATGTTACATTTGTGACTTCCTGTGGGATACTCCCACTGGTGTCTCTCACTTAATGTGTAACACTCCACATGGCGTTTCTGCTTTCATCTGTAACACTCTGCCATGGAATCCTAGACATCACGTGTCACACATCACCTTGTACCTCTGACTTGGTGAGTCACTTTCCAGCTGGTGTCCCTGACTTTGTGTGTCACACTACCACTGGCTTCTCTAACTTCGTGTATAAAGCAACAGGTGGCATCTTTGACATCATGCGTCTCTCCACCAGGCATCTCAAACTTCATGTTTAACATTCCACATGGCATCTCTGACCTCATCTGTCACAATCCACCTGGCATCTCTAATTTCATGATTCACAGTACCCCTCACATCTCTGACTTTATGTGTAACACTCACCATTGCATCTCTACGTGTGTCACTCTCCCCATGGTGTTTCTGACTTCATGTATCACACTTCGCATGGCATCTCTTACTTCGTGTGTAAAACACTCCCTTGTGTCTCTGATTCCAGTGTAACAGTACCCCTGTCATCTCTGTATTTGTGTGTCACACCTCACCTAGCATCTCTGACTTTGTATATCACACTCTCCCTGGTGTTTATGACTTACTGTGCAACACACCTGGTGGCTTCTCTGACTTCATGTGTCACACTTCCCCTTGTGTTTCTGAGTTTGTGTGATACGCTACCCCTGTCATCTATAACTTCGTGTGTAACACTCCCCCTGACATCTCTGAATTTGTGTGTAACATTCCCTACGGTGTCTGTGACTTTGAGGGTCACATTCAACCTGTTGTCTCTGACTTCCTGTGTCACACTATCCCTGATGTTTCTGACTTTGTGTGCAATGCTCCCAATTGTACCTCTGACTTCCTCTGCCACACTACCAATGGCGTCTCTGACTTAGTGTGTAATAATATCTGTGGGATCTCTGATTTCATGTGTCACAATACACCTGGCTTTTCTAACTTTGTGTGTCCCACTCCCCATGGCATCTCTGACCTCTTGTGTAACACTGCCCCTGGTGTCTGTGACATCGTGTGTAACTCTCTATGTGGCATCTCTTACTTTGTGTATGACACAACCCATAGCCTCTCTGACTTCACGTTAAAAACTCCACGTGGTATTTCTACATTTGTGTGTAAACATTCCCTGTGGCTTCTCAGACATCCTGTGTCACACTCCATGTGGCATCTCTCACTTAATTTCTCACACTCCCCATGACATCTTGGACTTCATGTGCAACAACCCTTGTGGCATCTCTGACTTCGTGTGTAACACTCTCCTGGCATCTCAGAATTCATTTGTCACACTCCCTCTGTTGTTACTGACTTGGTGTTTAACAGTCCCTGGCTTCTCTGACTTCATGTGTCACACCCCCTGTGGCATCTCTGGCTTCCTGCATAACATTCACACTTGTGTCTCTGACTTATTGCATAACACTCCCCCTGGCTTCTCAGAATTCATGCATAACAACCCAGTGACATCTCTGAATTCGTGTGTCACACTCCCCGAGACCTCTCTGATTTCATGTGTAGCACTCATACTGGCATCTCTGATGTCTTGTGTCACAATACCTCTGGCCTCTCTTACTTCGTGTGTAGCACTCTATGCTGTGCCTCTGCCTTCATGTGTCACATGCTGCCTGGCATCTCAAACTGTGTGTGTAACACACACCATCACATCTCTGATTTCATTTGTAACACTCCCCTTTGTGTCTATGACTTCCTGTGTAGTGCCACACGTGGCATCTATGACTGGGTGTGTAACGCTTCCCCTGGCATCTCTGACTTCCTTTTTAAAAGTCCACCTGTAGTCTCTGACTTCGTGTGTCACACTCCCAATTTCTTCTATGAGTTCGAGAGTAAAACGTCATGTGGAGTCTCTGACATCGTGTGTAACACACCCAAGTGGCCTGTCTGGATTCCTGAGTAATATACACAAAGGTGTCTCTGAATACGTGTGTAGCTCTATCCCCTTGCATCAGTGATTTGTGTGTAACCCTCCCCGTGGCATGTCTGTCTTGTTTCACAGTCCCCCTGGCCTCTCTGACTTCATGTTTAATGCTCACCATGGCGTCTCTGACCTGTGTAATATTCCACATGGTGTCTTAATTTGATAGGTCACACTCGGCCTGTCATTTCTTACTTCTTTTGTTACACACAGCCTGGTATCTCCAACGTAGAGAGCAACATTCACCACGGTGTCTCTGACTTCATATAGAAAAATCCCCCTGGCATCTCTGACTTCATCTGTCACAATCCACCTGGCATTTCTGACTTTGTGTGTAACACACTTTTTGGCAATTCTGACACCATGAGTCACACTTTTCTCATGTCTCTGACTTCATGTGTCACATATCCCTTGGCATTTCTGAATTCATGTGTAATAACACTCATTCGTATCTCTGACTGCCTGTGTAACACTAGCCCTGGGTATTCGGTTTTGTGTCACACTCCTCCTGGCATCTCAGGCTTCCTGTTTAATATTCCCTGTGGTGTCACCAACTTCGTGTGTAACCCTAGCCCTGTTTCCTCTGACTTCGTGTGTAACACACCCAGTGATGTCTCTGATTTATATGTCACACTCCCCCTTGTTTCTCTGAGTTCATGCATCACACTCCCCCTTTCATCTCTGACTTCATGTGTAACACTGCAACTTGAGTCTCTGATTTTGTGTTTCAAATTCGGCGGTTATCTCTGATTTCATGTGTCACA
>NW_025792553.1:0-7497 GCF_021613505.1 Equus quagga | reverse complement strand
AACTCTTTCTGGTTCAGTCTGTGAAAGGAAACCACAAGGCCCAGAGCTGCTCCTGAGCTCAGCTCTGCCCTCTGAGAGGTAGAATTGTCTTATCCGGTGTGATCTGAAAGGACTGAAATTGCCCTCCGCCCAAACACACATCTGCAGCCCCCTGTCCTTGAGCGAGCGTTCCTCTCTTGTGAATAAAGATTTTCCTCCAGGTCAAGGGTTAGGCAGAGAAAACAACACACAGGGAGAGACTGAGAAGGAGGGCAAAGGGGCCGAACACAGATCCAGGTAGTTCAAGGGAAGACCTGAGGATATGAGTCCTTGAACACCAGCTATTGGCTGCAAGGTTCATTTGGTGCAGTCTGTGAGCCATGGCTCTCACGTGGGCAGGATGTTATAAAGGAGATAAGGTCCACAGGGCTAATTTGCTACCAGATCCTGGGTTTGAACACCACCCACTAAATTGTAGAGATGGCTCTGTTTGCTCTATTTCTGACTCGCCCTCTCCCTCCTGCCCCCAAACCCTCCCAAACGCGTTTTCAGTTACCGGGAGTTCATCAGAGACCACATTTGGCCAAAACACATCCTCCATCTGCTCAGCGGGGTGTTTGAATCAGGCAGTTTCCATTCCTGTTGGGCCACTGACCAGCTGTGTGCCCTTAGGCAACTGTGGCCCTGATTTCCTTCCCCTTAAAACTGCAAAAATTTAAACTGCTCATAGGGTTGTCAGAATTAAATGAAAAACTGCATGGAAAACGTGTAGCCCCCGTGCCTAGCACAGTTTACACGACTTTGCCTGCATCAGAATCACCTGAAGGGCTTGTGGAATGTCACTGGAGGTTCTGAAGCAGTAGGATTTGGGCAGAACCTGAAAAACTGGACTTCTAATCGGTTCCCTGGCAATGCTAATGCTGCTGGCCCCAGGACCTTACTAGGACATTGTTGTCATTTACGTTATTGTAGTGGGGTCACTGTCGTGTCTGGGGGTTCCAGCTGTGGAATTGGAACCCTGCAGCCAACTATAAATGTAAGTAGGAGTTTTACCTCTGAGGCCCCCCAGCTTCCTGCCTTTGCTCTCTACACAGGACATTTAGGTTGTTTCCTGGCTGCCCAAGCGCCCCTGCACTTTGTTTCTTCTAGGTCCATCTTACAACAGAGGGTCCTTATGCTAACTTTCTCACCAAAAACCTTCAATTTCAGATGTGCTTTGTCTAGCCCCTTTATCTGATGTAATCAGAGGTGAAAGACCCCCAGACAATGGCTTAGCCCGATGGTTCTCAACCTTGACCATGCATCAGACTCACTTGGAGGGTTTGTTCAAACACAGATTACTGGACTCCACTGCCATAGTTTCTGATTCAGTAGGTTTGGGATGCAGCCCAAGGCTTTGCATTTCTAACAAGTTTCCCATTCATGCTGACGCCGCTGGCCCACACTTTGAGAACCACCGATCTAGTACACAGTAAGTCTGCAAAATAGCTAATGTTACTAGTTTCTATGCCTTCAAGGAGCATCAGAGTAAGTGGACTGTTTACATAAACTCCAAGCAGAGTCTCAAGTCTCTGACGTACCTGTCACGTGCCAGAGGATGCTGTCTGGAAAAAAGGAAGAAACCCATCTGGCTTCATCTCTACAGGTGTCTTCATTCATTGCTGAGAAGACAAAACCAAAACACATGGGAAAATGGAGTCCAAGAGGCGGTGGTTATTGACAGGCAGAGGAGGATGGATCCATGGTCTCAAGTGTCCTGGGGAGACCATGGAGGAAGTTTCCACTGAAGGATGGAGCATATGGCTACGTGGAGAGCTTTGGGGACAGACAAATAGACAGGTGGAGGAAACAGCATGACTGACGGCTTGAAGGTAGAAGTCGGTGTTACATGGGTGGGAAGATAAAACAGGTGAAGTGCCTGGAGCAGACACGTCTACCACTTATTTAATGACTTCTGGCCAAGCCCGTGTTATATTTCTTCTTCTCATTTAGTGCTTACAGCAATACTGCGAAGGAGAGATTATCTCCATTTCTAAATAAGTAAAAATAAGATTCAGAAAGATGCTTAACTTGACCAACGTTACTCAGAGAACTAGTGTGGGGCCAGCAACTGGAATCTAACATTGAGGACCTGAGCCTATTGCTGTGTTTCTTATCATGTAGCAAACTAGAAGGAGATGGGGCTGTGAAGAAAGTTTGCAGCCTGATGTAACTCTGTGAATTCCAGGCTAGGACGTGTGAATTGTGACCTAAAGTGATGGTCTCTTGAGCAACAGACACAGGATAAATCTGAGTTACATAATCTTGGTCTGGTAAAGGAAGATTGAATTAAAGAAGTGAAACTGGGACAAGAGGGAAGTTTCCTTCTCTACATAAACGCCCCCTTCTCTCCTCTCTCTGACCCCCGAAACCATATGTCTGACTTAGGGCTCTTCGTCTGTGTCCCTGTCCTCCCCTTCATTTCCTTTCTCTCTTTCTCACACAATGTCCTAACAACCCTGGTCCCAGCGCCTTGCCCCGATAAATCAGGGAGCTGAAGTAGCCACCTTACTGGAGCATTCTTCCCTCAGTCCTGGCTTGGGGTCCTGACAGATCCCAGAACTGATGAGTCCTAAAGCTCATTGAGTAGAGCAGAGGCACTGGCTTTTCTGGAAACGCCACTCGAGAGTCTGCCAAGCTGCTCCTCAGAGATGGCTCCAGCCAAAGTATACTCATGTGCAGACAGACAGACAGACAGACACACACACACACACACACCCCGTGGTGGCCAGCCCCCAGCCCATTCCCAGCTTCTCCTACTTTCAGGTCTCTTCTGAGATTAGCACCTATTTAGGGATTTGCTTCCTCTATGGAGGAATTTGCCTCACACGTTAATTTAATCTGGAGATTAAGCAATGAGCTCCTCTCCTGAGAAATGGAGGAAATTTCAGGGTGCAGGCGGACCGTTAGGCTAGGGTGGTCAGAGATGGTTCCAGGCCCCCGTAAGTATAACTCACTGGCCATGAGACATTCTCACACAAAGACAGGAATTTGAATTCCTACCAAGAGAATTGTGTTGATGTTAACAAAGGGGAAGTTGGAAGTATCGGAAGCGTTGGAAGTATTAACTCCAACAGCCTTTGTTCTACTGCATTAAGGTATATTGTTGTTGTTGTTAATGCTGCGTAGTTGATTCCAGCTCCTAGCGCCCCTGTGGACAGCAGAGCAGAGCCCTGCCCAGTCTTTTTGCACCATCCTCCCCCTTCCAGCACTATATCAGACCACACTCTGCTGCTGTTCAAAGGTTTAATGGCCAGTTTTCTCGGAAGTGGGTGGCCAGGTCCTTCTTCCTAGTCTGTCTTAGTCTGAAAGCTCCACTGAAACCTGTCCACCACGGGTGACCCTGCTGGTATTTGAAATACCAGTGGCACAGCTTTCAGCATCACAGCAACACACAGCTCCCACAGGATGGCAAGAGACAGACGGGTGGTGTGGCTCCCCGACCAGGAAATGAACCTGGGCCACGGCAGTGACAGTGCCGGATTTAACCTCTAGAGCACCAATTGAAATATGTGGGGACTTTTTAAATTTTTTTAGCCTTCCCTTGAAATCATCTCTACCCCTTCCCGTTAGTATCTGAGTTCTCACCCTCTTTGCGTGTTACCCTACCTAGTACCAGTCATGACCATCTTAGTGACATTATGACACTTCCGTTAGCACAGTGGTGCTGGCTCCCTGTGAGCCCATCAGTTTTGGACTTTCCTATTGTCACCCCAGCACAAGTGCTCCCACTAATATACAGGCAGAGCAGAAACTCTATGGGTCTGAGGGCAGAAGCTGAAGGTTGTGGACATGATGCTGCCACTGTGTTTTACGGCCTTAGAGGAGACTCATAAAGCCTCCAAGTGTCACCTATTTTATGGATAAAATGAAAGTTGTGGCAGGCGATCTAAGGTCTCTTCCTACCTGGCCTTAAGTCTCCCCAATACTTCTGGCCTTCCCCAGTGAGCACGAGAGCCCTGCCCACCCATTAGTGCAAGCCCAGGCCCCCCAACCCAGCAAGGCTCACGCAAGTCTCCGAAGCTGGTTGGAAGGTGGTTCTAACTCTGCCGGGCTGGTTCAGAGGATGAGCGATCCCTAATGCAAGATCATGAGTGGGGGCCAGACCAGGGGAGGGGCAGTGCCAAATCTGGGAGGCTTGGAGTCAAGAGCCCTGTCAGGGCAATATCAATAAGCATCCTCTGGTCCTGGAGTTTTGACTCCTAGGTTCAAAAGAAAAGCTGAGTTGGAGACAATTAAGGGTAAATTAAGTCAGCTTTATGCACCTCATGGCACAAAATATCCCGGAGGCAGTGTGTACACGGCCCCTTCCTGGTATTCCGAGTCCTTTTCTCCCTCGCCACAACCAGGCTATACACTTGAATAGCCCCGAGTTCTTACTTGTCCCTCAGTGTCAGTGGAGCTCATGCTGCTCAGACAGCCAGCAGGAATAGGAGGGTCAGCGCCAGCAGGGCGCCACCCCAGGGGCTCACCGCCAGGCCTGAGCATGTCCCTGCTGTCCTCAGTTCTCCCTCCAATCGAACATCTCCTCCGCTCACGTTCTCCATCACTCACCGAAGTCTGTGCCCCTTTCTTAGATATTGTCAAAAGTTCAGAAACAACAGAAGTAAAACCAATGAATCACCTAAGTAGTAATTAATAAAAGTTTATTGTGCACACGCCAAAAAGACAGTTTGCAAACCCAGATCTTGCAAACCAAACCCGGAGTGGGGCTCTGGGCTATGTTGTTACAATGGGGCATGTTAGTGGGCGGGCGGGGACAGTTTGTCAGTCTCCATTTGTCTGACGTCAACTATAGGATATGAGTTTTTGTTCATGTGCATCTCAGCTTGCCGGCAGGAAGTCGGTGCTCCACAGCTGATGTTGGACTATTTCCCAGAACTGGCTCAAATTATGAGAAGGCTGTTGGTTGTGGCCTTCCCTGGGGGCATGGCAACACTGCCTCCTGTCTCCGCCACGGTCATCCCGGTCTCACATCCTCCACCTTTCCTTTCCCCGTCACATAATGTTGTGGTCACTTCACAGGATAGAGTTGAAGGTTGGACCCCCGGACTCCTACCCTGTACGAGGATGGCGCTCAGAACCCGGTACAGGCACAGGCTGGGACGAGGAGAGACCTCACCATGCTCATCTTGCTGGCCTGTGCCCCGGCTCCTCCGAAGACCCCCTCAGCCTGGTGCTGGCCTGAGGGGAAGCAGGAGCCTTTTCCTCTGAGTCTCCAGAACACGCCAGAGCCTCATTCAGAGCAGGCCCAGCAATGAGCATTTTTTACCCTCGTGAGCAAGCAAAATGACCGTTTAGTTGGAAACCACTTTTCTGCCCTTACTTTGCCTTTCACCTGGGCTGAAGGTGTGGGCTGGAATGGGCTGAACTCAGGTTGCGGGCGAGCATGCTGAGTGGGTGGGCACAGTTTGGTGAACGTGCACCAGCAACTGTTCGTGTGGGAGCTGGGGGGGGTCTGCCCGGCAGGTTTCCGGGAGATTACTGCCCATTGGAGGTCTGGAAATAACCATTTCTTTGGTATGTGGTGGTTTTTCTTCTTATTTTTCTTTAACCACTTAAAAATTTTAATTGCTCTCTCCATGTCCTATGAAATGACACAGTGTGAAAGTGAGCAAATAGTGAAAATATAGCAAAACCGGACAAATGCCACTGGAAGACCAGAAAATGAAATCCTTGATAGTCCAGGGGGCTGGTTGCACATTTTCCCCACCCCACATGTCGCTGCTCGGTGCTCATCTCTGCACGTCAAGACTGACTGGAGGCGGTGATGCCCGTTTAAGGTCTCCTTGGGGCATGCAGGCAGGATGGCTCTCCTGTCACTCAGCACAGATCCAACCTGACCTCCTCCTGTGCGCTCGCTCTCTCAAGCCCGGTCCTCCCTCCCGCTCGGAGCCTGTGCCCCGTTCCTGCAACCAGGTCTCAGCGTCTGAGTCAATAATTTCATGTGTGCTAACCTGGGGGTTTCAGAGAGTCACAATTAATAAAACCCTAAATGGGTGACGGCCTAGGAGTTAGAATGTCAGCACTGCAGCGGATTTGTAGAGGAGATGCTTTTGGGGGTGGAGGGGGCAGATTAAGAAATGTGGCTCGGAAATCCCGCATAAATTCCTCTGCTGTGGGGATACTCCAGATGACTCACTGTTGCACTGAGATCAGAATTATAAACTAGTAAAAGGGGAAAGCGCGTTGGCATCCATCGAGTTCAGGCTCCCACATAAGCCTGACCTCTTCTTACACGTGGTTACAATCATCAAGCTTTGTAAGCTCTCTGATCAAACTCTAGTCTTCTCTCGCTGATGGCGCCCTCCTCCGTTTTGGAACACCTCATTTAGGTTTTCCTTTATGGTGAAGAAATCCTGAAATATGTACCCATTTGTCTGTTGTCTGCTTTGCAGATCAACAGACAGCAAATTTCTTCTGATTTGCATAATTGTCAGGTATCTTCTTGAAACTTCTATCCAGTTCCTTCGCTATTTCCTGGATAATGATTTCATACACTTCTTTAATATTCTTCGCTGCACTCCCCTGAACACTCTGAATGGTCCACACCCTCCAGAACCTGGTCCCTGAAAGTGGTTATGTGTTTCTCTGTGTTGTCTAGTCAACTCGGAGAGAGTTGGGAGCATGATTTCCTGCCGAGTCCCAACTTCTGTGAATATAGCCTGAGTGCACGGGGCTTATTTTGAGTGACAGCTTTTTGGCATCATTGATTCATATTGAGTTTTAGCTCACCTGAAAGCCCCGGATTATTTTCTACTGACATGGTTCTATTTAGAACCCCTCAAATCTGCTTTTTAAATTTATTTTTGGAAGAACTATCATTTAAGAATTTTCAAAATAATTATCCAGTTGGTTTTAGTGCAAGATTCTAGCTTGTCAATGACATTTTGTTTCCTGACCTGAGGATGTCTCATTGCAAATATTATTTAGAATAACAGTTTTTGTTTTTTCCTGGAGAATTAAGGAGAACATATGAAAAACAGAAGTCTGGATTATGTATCAACTTCATTGCTAACTGTGTGACCTTAATACCTCACTCAAACCTCAGTTTCCTAATATTCTAACAGAAATTATACTGTCTATTTGTACCATTTCACAGGGATCTTGGAAGAAGAATGCAAACAAAGTAAAGAAGACAATTTCCCAAAATATAAATTGCTTCATGGAGGAGGAGAAGTAGGAAGATGATGAAGATGAGGATGAGGACACTGTTGATTTTCATCTCCATCTTGGGCAACATGGTAACTTGTGGATTCCAGATCCCAGAGAAAGCAATCTAAGTGACAAGGAATTTTATATAATTACAGACATATTTAGGAAATAGAATACCATCGACCATGGGATAGGACATTGTAGAATGTGTCCTGTGGCTTTGTAGTGAGAACTCTCACATCTTAGCCTGTGATCAGGAACAGCCCTTGGGGGAACACTCTAGAACATCCAGTTTATCTTTTCATCCTCCTTTCTCTGCTTCTG
>NW_025792552.1:0-6270 GCF_021613505.1 Equus quagga | reverse complement strand
TACTGTCAAAAATGAATAATTTAAGTATGCATAAACACCAGACACAGCTAAATTGAAAGAATCATACATAATAAATGGCCTGTACTCTTCAAAAATGTTAAGTTCTTTAAAGATAAAGACTGAGAACTTGTTCTATTAAACAACAGAGAAATGGTTCCAGATTAAAGGACACTAAGAGACATAACACCTAAATCCAATTTGTGATCCTGGATTAGATCCTTTCCTTAGAATATATCCCAGGAACACTTAGGAGTAGGTGTGCATTATACTCTGTCGTATTTCAGAAAAAATTTTAAAATGCATATTAATATTATATTATCATAGACAGAAAAGGAAAGCAGCCATGGTAAAATGTCAACATTTGTGAAATCTGGTGAAGATCTACATTAGGTCTTTGTATGATTTTTCTTTCCTGAAAATCTTTTCATTATTGAATTGTACGCGCAATATCGTAGACTTGAATTGAAAACTTATGATGTTTGGAATCACTTGATGTTGTCATAACATATGGTAACCAGTCACTTTCCAGTCTCACATTTGTAAAATAGACGTAGAAGATGTGAACCTGACGCCAACAGAAGCACAGAGAATGAGTGTATCTGGGCTGGGTGCCAGAGCTAGTTTCTGTGATTACCTGCATGATATATTTGTGCCAACAATCCTGTATCGCTGAGATACTAGAGGAGAAGACAATTGAGCATGTATATAAGGAATCTGCTGCACAGGACGACGTATAAGATGAAGTGGACAAAGATTGGGAGACATCTGTCTGAATGAGGAGGAGAAATTTACTGGGGTAAAGAGGCAGCTGCTGCCTCCGTGTGTTTAACCTCCATTCTCAGCTGGGAAATGACTAGCATCGTTGTCAGTTCTTCAGTAAAGTGGCTGGTAACCGAAATTCATGTGTGCTGTGTAAATGCCAGTTCACCACATGTTGGTTTAAAGTTTAGGGTCAGCAATGGGAGGATCTCAGAGCTTCTAGCTTACTTTGGGTGCTCTTGACCATAAGAAGGGAACTTAGAGCTAAAAATCCATTGTCATTACCCTGATTTTGTCACATTCAAATTGCGTAAACTTAGACAAGTCATATGTCTTCTGCCTGTAGTTTGCTCATGTACAAAATGAGAAAAACTTATTCCTATCATACTACCTGCTCTCAAACTGCATAAGGTTCATGTAAGTGGTTTGAAATGTACAAAATAAGGCAAACAATAATATCTGTGTTGGAAGTTGGGGGTATTTTGGTAAATGATATTCGTTTTAGATTGCAAAATAAATAGAATATCATGCTATTGTGGCTAGGGATCAACATCATATATGCTATAATTATAGCATTGTAAAAAATAGTCTACACATGTAAAGAACATGTATATGTTTGCAAATCAGAAAAGGAAAAAAAGAGAACGGGAAGTTAAAAAATTCTTTTTGAAAAGTTAGATAGTGAGAGACTAGGATACAACAAAAGGTGCCCCAAACAATTAAATGTCCATAGTGCAGAATGGGTCAGAGAATTAAGCTATGTGATTTTTTTTTTAACTTTTTATAAGTTTTTTGTTGTTGTTGTTCTGTGATGGTTCACTATATGCGGTCCCAATTATTTAGCAAAAGTTCTTCTAGATACATGACTCTTGGTTCTTTGTTTCTTGGACATTAGGTTAAGGAATTAAAGACATCCCATACTGTTGTTAATGCCCAGTTGCAGATAAAGGAAGAATCACAGACACACAAAGGAGAAGACACAGTCAGCAGAATCGGTGTAATCACAGGCCACACAGGAAACTGAGGGGAAGTTTGCAGACATGTTTTCCATTTTAATAATTTAGGAAATCGGGTTTGAATCAATCATACCTAAACTTTAAAGGCCTCAAAAAGCTGCAACTGACATATGGGTTACCATACAAAACTGAGGTGTTGCCAAGATTTTGCTCTATATTTAATTACTCTTTATCCATTATTCCACTCCAGCTGAATATGGCTGCCAGTTTAAAGTGTTATATATGTAGTACAGTTATTTCAGATGGAGACAGTTGGCAATCATATAGGTAACAAAACTATTGTTTTTATAAAAAATATACTTCCTGATTTGGAAAATATATGTTGATTTTAATAATGCACTTCCTAATTTCAAATATTCAAATAAAATCAAGCTTGAAAAGGAAAAGAAAAGCTAACATCTTCCATAACAGCTTTTATCATAAAATTTTTCCAAATATATTTTCCAGTTAACTCAAACACTCATTGGATTTATCAAGTCATTTTCGGCGCCCAGTGCTCTGTCTGCCTTAGATATACTTTACTGTTGCTCCAAGCACTTACTTTACCTAGCTCACCTAGCCTATAACATCCATTATTTTACAAGCTATATATCACAGCTTCACAAGTTGTTTCCACCTCCTATACTTCTTATTGGCTTGAAAAAAGAGAAATATGAGATGCTGACTTCTGCTGCCTTTCTTGCTATGATTCATAAAACTTATTTTCTTACTATCATTAAGGAAATGCTAGAGACTACAGAACAAAGATTCTCTCAATATTAACTACTATTCAAAATATAGTAAGTGATGGAAAAAAGATTTAAGGTATTTCACTGTGTTGTTAACTAAACCAAAGAATGAAGAAAAACTTTATGATGAATTCTGCCTTAAAAGCAAGAAATTAAAAGACTTCTTCTAAATTTTTTTTTAAAATTAAGAATATCTTTCTGGGGGTGGCCCTGTGGCAGAGTGGTTAAGTTCACGCGCTCTGCTTTGGGGGCCCAGGCTTTCGCTAGTTCGGATCCTGAGCATGGACATGGCACCGCTCATTAGGCCATGCTGAGGTGGCATCCCACATGCCACAATTAAAAGGACCCACAACTAAAAAATATATATATTCAACTATGTACTGGGGGGATTTGTGGAGAAAAAGCAGGGAGGAAAAAAAAGAGATTGGCAACAGTTGTTAGCTCAGGTGCCAATCTTAAAGAAAAAGAGAAAGAAAAAGATTGTCTTTCCATAGGAATTACATCTGCTCTTTCATCAATATTTACAAGTTCCATGCGTCATTTTCAATTAATAAAAGGATACTTCTGATTTATTATGTTTGTGCCAATGAACAAATTAATTATTAACGTTTGATCTTGATTTTCTGTGGCTGTTTTCTCCATTACAGAGTGATTGATATTTCGGCAAACTGTTTCATTCAAAACTGTTACCAAGATCTCTGTGACTTTTTGAGAGTACATGCTCAATAAGTGCTCACAGAGTCAGTGAATGAAAGACTGGTTGATGAATGGGTGCATGGATAAATCACTGATGATGAGATGCTCCATTATACTGTTAATGTCACAAGTACATGGATTCACTCTCACCACATTAGTCTCTTTACTGCCACTTTTACATCTTTGTTTCTGAGGGTGTAGATGAGAGGGTTGAGGCTCGGTGTGACAACAGTGTAAAAGAGGGCAATGAACTTGCCTTGATCTTGAGAATTTCCTGATGGTGGCTGCAGATATATGCACATGGCTGGAATGTAAAAGAGGGATACAACCGTAAGATGGGCTCCACACGTCCCGAAGACTTTCTGACGTCCAGTTGTTGACTGCATCCTCAGCACAGCCCGGGCAATGGCACCGTAGGAGATGAGAATGAGGATGAGAGGTATGAGAACAAAAATAGAGCTCGTGACCAGGAGGGTCAGCTCATTAGTATGGGTATCAACACATGACAGTCGGAGCAGTGCTGGAACTTCACAGAAGAAGTGGTCCACTTGGCGATGCCCACACAGGGGTACCCAGAAGGTAAATGGGAAATGAAGGGCTGAGTTGGTAAAGCCACTTACCCAAGAAGCTACAGCTAGCAGATAGCAGAAACGTGGGTTCATGAGGACAGTGTAATGCAAGGGTCTACATACAGCTACGTATCGGTCATAGGACATGACCACCAGTAGCACACACTCTGTGGTTCCCAGTGCAAGAAAAAAGTAAAGTTGAATCATGCAACCGGCGTAAGAGATGGTTTTCTCTGGGCCCCAGAGGTTGACCAGCAACTGAGGGATGGCACTGGTGGTGTAGCAGAGATCCAGAAAAGAGAGGTTTGAGAGGAAGAAGTACATGGGAGTGTGGAGATGGGAGTCCACGTGTGACAAGATAATGATGAACAGGTTGCCTATCAATGTTGTCACATAAAACATTAAGATAACCACAAAGAGAACTACTTCAAAATGAGGCCAATTAGAAAAACCCAGTAGAACAAAGTAGTTTTCAAAACTTGCATTGATTTTTTCCATTGTCATTCTCTTCTTGTTACCTGAGGAAAGAATCACACACACTCAAAAAAAAGTAAGGAAATGCTCCAAGAATCATAGGGACATAAAAAAGAAACAGAAATCAGTTTGAAGGGCCTACCAGTCTTCAATTCTATGACATTTTGTGTATTAAGAGAAACTATGATACTAATGAATTGAAAGAAATTAGAAGCTGCAAGCTCATATGGACAATTAAAAGAAGAATAAATAGTGGAGAAGAGAAAGTTATTCCTCTTGGTAGGATTCTAATTTAAACATATAGAAGAAACTGTGGAGTTAGAAAAACATAAATGGATGCTCAAAACAAGTGAATGAAAATATGACGATAAAAAGCATATTCACATACTCTAAAATATCTCCCCTCAAATTAATTGTTAAATACAAAATGAAAAATACTAAACTTTACAATAGAAAAACCTAGGGTATGTCACCATAGCCAAGTATCCAATGTTAACATCACAAATGTTGAGACAAACCAACACTATATGTCTACTGATATGATGCCCCGAACAGGACATAAAGTCACTTCAGTGACATTCCTGCCAAAAATGCACACTTAATTCTAATATTGAAAACGCATGAGACAAACTCAAATTGAGACAAGTTGGACAATGTAGCTGGTCTGTACTCTTCACAAATATCAAATTCAATGAATTTGAAGTGGTTAAGGAAGTGGTTCAGATTAAAGGCGATCAAAGAAATACGATATCTAAGTGAGTGATCCTGGACTGGGACAATAGCTATTAACAACATTATTGAGATAATTGGAGAAATATGAATCTGAACCATGGATTATATTTGTATTGCATCCATACTAAATTTTCTGATTTCCTTAATTATACATTAGTTATGTAGAATAAAATGCCTGTTCTTAGAAAATAAACACTGAAGTATTTAGGGGTAAAGGCACATGTCTTCAACTTACTCTCAAATGTTCCAGAAAAAGCGATGCTAGGTAGATAGATAGATCGATCATACATACATACATAGACAGATAAGTAGGTAGATAGATAGATAGTTAGAAAGATAGGTGATAGATGATAGAATGGAATAAATCTTTTTAAGAACAAAGTAAACTATTGCTGGATCTAGTTAAAGGGTTAACGGTAGTTCTTTGTCTCACTTTTGCAACTTTTCTGTACATTTTAAATTTTACCTGAATAAAAAGCTACAATAGGTAAATATGAAATAAAACATTTTTCACTTTTATATTTCATCCAGATATTTTCCCTGTTATGGAAAAATAACTTCTTAACTGTTGAGTTCTTCTCATTCATCCCAGAGTGATATCTGGGTAAATAGTAACTTGAAATTTAATTACAGAAGAAAATTTACATGGAACAAATCATCTATTTTTAAACAAATAGCTTTAGTTTTCTCTTCAGGGTATTTCCATTTATGTGACTAGGGAAGACAGAACAACTGCAATCCCGGTAATCTCACAGATAGATGAAAAAGCATGATGAACAATATCAAATTTGTTAGTGATTTCAAAATGTTTATATACAGTGAAAATATTGAGCTTCCATTAAATATTCTTATAGAAAGAATCTAATCTTCTGATTTGTTTACTTGCACTCACAGATTATTTCTAAACTGAAAACTAAGATACAAATAGAGATGCAAAAAAGAGGAACACAGACACCTACACATCAATTTATGGATATTCATGCTATGAACAAAGCTGAAAACCTTAGTTCAGAAGAATAGATCTGTGAAATAGACTGGGGAGAAGAGAGACAGAACACTTCCTAAAGGACAAATAAATATAACTGAATTTGAAAAGCGAAATTTTTAGGAAATGGAAAGTATACATTCATTGAGAGAGCAAAGAAGGAAGAGAGGATGGAGGAAAATGGAGAGTAACCTAACTATGGTGCTTAAAGTTGAAAGTGTGTATATGTGTATCACGGGGCTGGGAAGCCTGAACCACAGAACCTGAAGAAGGTTTCTACATTATTTCTTTTTTTCTAGGGCAATAACTGA
>NW_025792551.1:0-1495 GCF_021613505.1 Equus quagga | reverse complement strand
GGGGCCTCCAGGGCCTCTGCTCTTACACAGCTTTTTTGATGGAAATAACTTCCATGGGAGAGAAGCCTGAAGAAATATTGAAATTCACAGTCCACTCTGTTACACAGCCCTTTGCTCTCCATCCCCGTGACTTCATCCCTATCCAAGCTGCTCCTCAGCCTCCCCCCTCCCTTTGCTACACATGCGCAGGGCAAAACTCAAGGACCTCAAAGGGGGAGGGGAAGCTGTGACTCCCTCATCCCACATGAAGGAACTTTATACTGTGATGGAAAGTGAAAGGAGAAATTACTGAAGTGACATCAGTAGCTATCAATAATCAAACTAGGAGAGAGTGTTCTGAGGGATTAAGAGGTGACAGCTGCCTCCCAACCACCCAACTTCAAGTACTGGTTCTGTCACTTACTTGAGTCTGAACTTGGGCAGAGCCTTCTCTAAGCCTCAGCTTCTTCCCGTAAAATGGAGATAATAAAAATAGCCACCTCATGCATTATCAGAAAGGATTAAACTGAATAATCTAGGGAAAATGCTGGTCTATACTAAGTATTCAATAAGCAGTTGTTGATATTCTGGAAAGAAGACAAATGTCCCAGTCTTTGTCAACACACTCAGGAAACCCTGTCCAGGATCTGGGAAAGAAGAATGGCTGCACTGACCCCATGTTTACCAGAAAAGCAGATTAGAGGTCACCATGCTCTCAAGCCATTTCCTAGACTGAATTAGAGCCAATGTCTTAGGAGAGAAGGCAATAGAAATAACCCAAGAGCAAATATACAGACGGTGGCTTAGAACACACTGAGTGTTGTCATATATATTCTTGTATCTAATCTTTAAAATCCTGGAAGATAGATAAGACAGATGTTTTATTTCCACCATCTAAATGGAGAATTGACATTTGGGGAGGGGACACGATTTGCTGAAATTCGCACAGCCCGCCAGCCATTTTATACCCAGGCCTCACTAGTCCAGGACTGGATCCATCCCCTGCACGCGGAGGGCGGACGCCGACAGACGGTTGACCCTCGTTAAGCAGAAAGGATTTTAAATGAGGGTGTAAATGAAAATCTTAGAAGAACGGGGTTTTAAGTGAAGCAAGGAGGAAGCAGCATGTCAAGACCACTCTCTGAGGGTTGGGAGCTTCCCAGGCTTGGGAGCTCGTGGAGGGAACCCAGCAAAAGGACGGTGTGGAGGCCAAACACGGAGGAAGGCTGCCAGCTCTCCAAAGGGGAGGGTAATGGCGGCATTTGCCGAAGGGCCCTGTCTGTGCCTTCGCCACTGTGCTAAAACTTCTAGATATGACCTCGTTTAATCCTCCCGACCCTGTGAAAGTGCAATGCTGTTATTCCGCTTTTCCAGGTGAGGAGCCTCAGGTCGAGGTCACAGATAGTGTGTGGTGGGATCAGGATGCAGACCTAGGTTGGCCTGGCATCAGAGCTCCTGTGAGTCCCGCCCAGGTTTACGTAGTCCCTGAGGCTTACAGAGAAGGCAAGATGCACCC
>NW_025792550.1:1407-1798 GCF_021613505.1 Equus quagga | reverse complement strand
GTATATTGAGAACCAATAGGATGAGAGTATATACAGAACCAAGAGAACGTGCATATATACAGAACCAATAGGATGTGCGTACATACAGAACCAATAGAATGAGAGTTTATAGAGAACCAATAGAATGTGTGTATATACAGTACCAATAGAATGTGCATATATACAGAAGCAAGAGAACTTGCATATATACAGAACCAATAGGATGAGAGTATACAGGAAAAAAATAGGATGAGAGTATATGCAGAACAAAGAGAATGTGCGTATATACAGAACCAATAGGATGAGAGTATATACAGAACCAATAGGATGATAGTATATACAGAACCAATGGAATGTGCGTATATAGAGAACCAATAGGATGAGAGTATATACAGAACCAATGGAATGTGCG
>NW_025792550.1:0-1307 GCF_021613505.1 Equus quagga | reverse complement strand
TGTGCATATATACAGAACCAAGACTACGTGGGTATATGCAGAACCAATAGGATGAGAGTATATACAGAACCAATAGAATGTGCATATATACAGAACCATAGAATGTGTGTATACACAGAACCAATAGGATGAGAGTATATTCAGAACCAATAGAATGTGCGTATATACAGAACCAATAGGATGAGAGTATATAGACAACCAATAGGATGAGAGTATATAGAGAACCAATAGGATGAGAGTATATACAGAACCAACAGGATGTGTGTATATACAGAACCAACAGGATGAGAGTATATACAGAACCAATAGGATGTGCGTATATGCGGAACCAATAGGATGAGAGTATATACAGCACCAATAGGATGAGAGTGTATACAGAAACAAGAGAATGTGCGTATATACAGAACCAATGGAATGTGCGTATATACCGAACAAACAGAATGTGTGTATATAGATAACCAATAGGATGTGCGTATATACAGAACCAATGGGATGAGAATATATACAGAACCAATAGGATGAGAGTATATACAGAACCAATAGGACGAGAGTATATACAGCACCAATAGGATGAGAGTATATACAGAAATAAGAGAATGTGGGTATATACAGAACCAATAGGATGTGCGTCTATACAGAACCAAGAGAACGTGCGTATATACAGAACCAATAGAATGTGCATATATACAAAACCAATAGAATGTGTGTATACACAGAACCATTAGGATGAGAGTATATTCAGAACCAATAGAATGTGCGTATAAACAGAACCAGTAGGATGTGCGTGTATACAAAACCAATAGGATGTGCATATATGCAGAACCAATAGGATGAGAGTATATACATAACCATAAGGCTGTACGTATATAAGGAACCAATAGTGTGAGAGTACATGCAGAAACAATAGCATGAGAGCATATAAAGAGCCAAGAGAATGTGCGCATATGCAGAACCAATACCATGAGAGTATATACAGAACCAAGAGGACGTGGGTATATACAGGAATAATAGAATGTGCATATATACAGAAGCAAGAGAACGTGCATATATACAGAACCAATAGGATGAGAGCATATACAGAACCAATAGGATGAGAGTATGTACAGAAACAAGAGAACGTGCGTATACACAGAACCAATAGAATGTGTGTATATACAGAACAAAAAAAACGTTTGTACATACAGAACCAATAGGCTGTGCGTGTATACACGACCAATAGGAAGACAGTATATGCAGAACCAATAGGATGTGCTTATATAAACAACCAACAGGATGAGAGTATATACAGAACCAAGGATGAGAGTATA
>NW_025792549.1:0-2983 GCF_021613505.1 Equus quagga | reverse complement strand
GGGCTGGTGGGAAGCGGCGGGGCGGGCCCGGCCTCCCGCGGTCCCCTGCGGGGTCTGCGGCCCCGAGTCCCCGGTGGCGCCGCTTGGCCCTCAGGCCCCTCCGGCCGCAGCGTGGGGGCGGGGCCGGCAGCCGGGCCCCGGGCGTCCTGTGGTTCCTCCGCGCGGCGACTTGGGCCGGAGCGTCTCTGGGCCGCGGTGCCCCCGCAGCCCAGCGTGTCCCAGACGGTGCGGGGCCCGCGGGAGGGCCCGCAGGACAGTCGGGCCTCGGGCTCCGGGGTCCGTGCGCGGAGGGGCTGCGGTCTGTGGGTCTCTAGTGCTTCTTTTTTCCCCAGGAGGCGCCCAGTTTTTCCTGAGTTTTCCAAATATTTGGGGAGCAGGGTCTCAAATCCACAACCCTGTGTCCCCAGAATAGCTTTTCCTGGGCTGCCAATAAGTCTCAATTTTCAGATCGCTCCTTGTGTTCCCAAAGCCACCTGCCCCTCTCGGATTCACAGCATCCTTATCAACTATTCGCCCTCCGCGGTGCATCAAAGAGACCCGTTTTTAGCTGTTTATCGTTATTCCCCAGAGCCATGGATGGCTCTTCTTTAAAGATGAAATTTGTCTGTGGATATTTTACATGAGAGGAAAGCAGAGAATAACCACCTGCAACTACAAAGCATGAAATCCTTGTCTCCCCTCCAGGGTCTTTCTGGAGACAGACATGCAGTTGTCACTCCTTTGGAGGGTGGAGGCTCCTCTTGAGAAACTTTCCTGGGTGAGCTGTCCTGTCAGCACTGCCCCTCCTTAGGTTTGTGACCTAGAAAAGATTCACTAACTCATGTGTCTCCATTTTTCAATAACCGTAGATATATTTAATCAATAATCCTTGGAAGACAATATAAAATAGTTAAAAACAAACAACAAAGCTGAATTTCAGAAAAAAAAATATTACATTCCATTTGTTAAGAATTCTCATTTCACTCTTTCTTCCCTTGAACGTGTGTAGTCAGTTTCTGAGGCCTGTTCTTTGCTTTTGGATGTTATTAAATGAAGCTCCAGGCCTTAGACATGCAGACCACAAGCGTTCAAGTGTGACTTCTTGCCATGGAAATAATAACTGACTTTTTTTCCTGAAAGTGATAGATCTTTAGAGTTTTCTAGCCGAACTAGTAGAACTGCCTTATAACACTCTGCTCTATTTTCCACATAACGACTGAGTTTAAGTGATTTCGCTGAATTATTCAAAAACTGGGTTTGTGTCATTTGAAATGACAGTGATGTTCCAAAGCATCTCCAGTGGGGGCAGAGGCCTGAGGGCAGTGAGTCTAAGCTAAGGCCCCCTTGGGCCTGCAGAGGGAGGGCCTTGAAGGCCCAGTTGTCCTTCCTGGGAAGCCTCCCCTGCAGGTGTCCTGCTGCTCACACCCCCATGGAAGGAGCCTTTATCCTGAGAGGAGCTGCAGAGCCCTGGAAAGCTGGGGGTGCACATGCTCATGGGGTGGGGAGTGACGCCCTTTCTGAGGCTCTGGTTCTGGTTCCTTAGGCCTGTAGATTTTAATGTTATGTTTGAGTTTTGCACCCACACTGTAGGTGCACTGAGAGTGTAATCTGTGCACAGTGAGAAAGTCTGTGAAAAAAACATGAAGACCGACTCATTACAATTCACCCCTGATGACTGAAAGAGGACATCTCTTATTCAACTGATTTCAACTGATCTCAGTAAGCCAGTACGGTGCTCTGTTTTAATGGATGTGAGGAAAAAGCCCTTGAATTTCTATTTTCGTTGATATAAGGATTCATGTAAAGCTTACGTATATCTTTGGAATTCCGACTTTATTGCAGGGCTTAATCGCAAACCCCTAGCGTACTCCTTCCTGAAAATATCGGCACTGTGAAACATAGTGCAGGGACAAACTATAATGCCCCTTGTCCTTTTGGAAACGAATTTGTAAGTTGTTTTTTACTGTTCTATGTTTATTACAGTTTAAAGGATTAAATCTTGGTGTGTTTTTCTATGTAGAAATGTTAAAATTTAATTAATTTTAAAATGCAAAAGTTAATTAAAAATAATCATCAAGCATAGGAAAATATGGTGTGTGTAAAGTTCTCTCATCTCAAATAAATCATGAGTGGGAAGGTTAAAATATTCCTAAGAGAGGACTCCCTTAAGGAGACTCTCCGCCTACACGTCCTGCCCCGTTCCTCTACCTGACTCCAGCCTCCCTCCCATGACCAATGTTGCTCACTGCTTCATCAGTCTGTTAGTACATCTTTATGTGAAAACAAGCCAGTGCGAATGCCTAGTTTTCTCACCCGTGTTTGTTCTTGTAATGAGTGACCTGGGTCCACATATTTGCTGTTTGACTGCTGACAACTTAAGCCTCACCCTCCCTTTTCCCTTGGGAACTTCTTCCCTGGACAGACTGATGAGAAAGCCTGGAGGCTCCTGCACTGTGGGCTGCTGCTTGCGGGGCAGCTCCTCCTGGGCGCTGTGCTGCCCTGTGCTGCACTGTTGACCCCACCAAGCCTGGGTTCTAGGTGCGGAGAACTCCCAGGTGGCAGTTTGGGTAATTCCTCGTCCTTCAGGAGCAGGAGTCTGGGAATGAGGCCCTCCTTATGTGGCCTCAGTCAATGATTTGGTGGGATCTATCTGTGTGTCTAGAGTGAGTGTGACACTGAGGTTGGGGTTGCCTTGATACTGGGATTGTGAGGGGACGATTATACCCTGTCAGTGAGCTGAGCCCTTCAAGGGTCACTCCTTACAGAGCAATCATTTCACAGAGAAAGAGAAGAGAGGAAAATGCAGCCAGTAGGTGGTGAGAGCGCAGAGGGCTCAGCAGGACCCCTAGGGAACTCTGCTGCTGCCCGAGTGTCTTTTGCAACATAGGTCCTGACCCTCCGGGTTATGGTGGACAACACCCACAGTCTGAGTCTGTCACAGCAAAGGGACTAGTTTGAACCCATCTTCATCCTGGGTTCCTTAAACTCTGTAAACCAACCAGTT
>NW_025792548.1:0-7160 GCF_021613505.1 Equus quagga | reverse complement strand
AGTGCAACGCTTGAGTTGCAAACTGAACTGATTTTTTTTCATGGAACGCTATTTTTACTTGAAAGAACAACTGACAAACCACAAACTATGATTATGCAGACTTGAGTATTTGACAGATGTTTTCTCAAAAATAAAGTGAACCTGTCACATGAGGGAGAATGAATGACAGCATTTGTTGACAATGATTAACACAGAATTTTCAAGCAAAAATCAGAATTTTGGAAAACTTGTTTCTACCATTATGAGCTTGATATTTCCCCAATACTTAAAGGATTTCTGGTGAAATCAGGTGATATTAACAATTTTAATTTCTTTTATGATGCAGACGTTCTTCCAAGATTTGGAAGGAAATCTTTTCCAAATTACCAATGCACAGTATTACAAAATCATGCATAGGTAAACAATCCATTCAAAGAGCAAGGTAAGCCATAAAGACGCTTCTAGCATCTTCGGTCTTTGACCCTGGATCCTGACACAGAGCTTCTAAATCACTTGGAACTTCCTGGGTGATAGGAGCATCTTTTGTTCTCATGAGACGACTCTTGGTGGCCTCCTGTATAGCTTCAGGGTGGGCACTGATCACCAGAAAAACCAAACCATGATTAGAAGCTTGGAACTTTGAGCCTCATCTCCCATCCTCTGGGAAGGAGAGAGAGGCTGGAAATTAAATTAATAATCAATCAAGCCCACCTGATGAAGTCTCCATAGAAATCCCTGAAGTACAGGGCTCCGAGAGCTCCTGGGTTAGTGACATATCCACATGGTGGGAGGGTGGCGTACCCCAAATCCATGAGACGGAGGCTCCTGCACTCAGGACCCTTCCAGACCTTGCCCTATGCATCTCTTCATCTGGCTATCCATCTGTATCCGTTATCATATTCTTTACTATATAATAAACAGGTAAATGTGTTTCCCTGAGTTCTGTGAGCTACTGTAACAAATTATCAAACTTGAGGAGGGGGTCATGGGAACCCTCAATTTGTAGCCCAGTCAGAGAGAAGTGTGAGTAACCTGGGAACCCATTACTTGTAACTGGCATCTTAGGTGGAGGCAGTTGTGTGCAACTGAGCCCTTAACCTGTGGGATCCGATACCAACTCCAGGTAGTGTCAGAATTGAACTGAATTGCAGGACACTCAGCTGGTATCAGAAAATTGGTCGGGTGTGGGGTAAAAACTCACATATCTGGTGTCAAAAGTATTGAGTGAGGGCAGAGGAAGAAACAAGCAATAGTAGCCTTTGATGCTAGAAAGGCTGGTTGGCGAGAAGTTATTGGTCCTTAACTGAAAAGCTGAGACTTTTTCCTTTAAGCAGTGGAGAAAGTTTATTTATTATTTGTAGCTTCACTATAATTATCATAAGTTTTTCCAGGATGTTCCCATTACTCCATAAATCCTCTTCTTTCCAGAAGATATTTTAGAACAATACAGCAATCGTGAAAGACTATTATAACTTACTCGCATACTAAATACAGATAAGATTTTAAAACCAGATATTAAGAAAATAAAATGTTATTTCACTAGAACGGTAAAACCTGAATTTCTTCTTTTTCTGGAGTTAGGGGAATGACTTCCAAAAACACGTAATGAACTATCAATTTCACAATGAAAACTAGCCCTCTGTGATTTTCTTATACGCTCACACTCAAAAAGGAACATAGAATAAACTTGGCGGAAACAATTTCTAATTGGCCAAACTAAATAAAAGTTTAGCCTATGTAAAAATCCCATCCAAATACCAAAGTATTATAAATATTTTTATATCTGTACCAAGCGAGGACCTTGGCAAAACACTCAAACTTTGTTTTAACCAACCCTCCCTCTAGTATTAGTGTGAACACAACTCAAGGGCACAAGCATGTTAGTGTTAGTTGGATACCAGTGTAGAAAATCACACATTACAAAAGCCTATGAACAGGAATCTTCAACATGTTCAAGACTGCTCAAATTAAAACATTTTTTCTGTAAGGTCACAAGTATATATACCAAAACATAACACTCAACCTAAAAAAATCTTGTACATTCCAAAGAGTTAGCATTTGAGTAAAACTTAAATACCAACTACCAAACGTTTTTCTGCTAAATCCGAAATACAGGCAATCATCAACTGGTCAATGAAGCAGACTTTAGCTGTATGCATTGTTTACAACTCATAACTCATTTTCCCATGAAGACAGTGTATGAAATGACAAAAGCCTTCCAAGTTAGTTCAAAAGAAATCCACTTAGCCCATAATCTAATTGAACTACAATATATGCAGAGATTTTGACTTTAGAAGAAAGTGATTTTCCTTGCTTTCCTTATTTACATAAGCCCAGGCATAGGTGAAACACTTTTTTATATAACCACATTTATATTTACCACCAGCGAAGATCTCTAGGCAGGGGAATGATATGAGCAGAAAGAACTCTGTTTTGGGAGTGAGGAGGTTAAGTGTTGAACAACAGTTGGAGAAGAGTTGTAGTAAGAATATGTATCAGGGCAGGAGCAACCAAAGGAAAAGTACGCAGACAAAAACTCATAGAACTGCAGACTAAATGGCTGTCTTGGGAGATTAGGAAGAGCAGTAAAAAAAACAAAACCTTTAATAAAAAATAAAATCACTGGGTCCCCAGAAGGATGGGGATGCCCTTAAGAGAGAAAGGCAAATACGAACATAGGGATGGTCAGCAGGAGCTGAGAAGAGAGAATACTACCATTCTCGCCCTCACTCATTCTGCTTCAGCCACAGTGACGTCCTCCCTATTCATCTCCTGAGCCAAATATACTCCTGCCTGGAGGCCCCAGCCTGGGATGCATTTCCCTCAGACATCCACGAGCTTCCCTCCCTCACTTCACTCAGGTATCTGTATAAATGTGACCTCATCCAAGAAACATTCCCTGACGGATCCTCTATCTAAAATAGCATATCCCATGCCTGACCTACAACCGCACCCCTGTCACCATCTGTCCCTTGACCTTGCTCTCTTGTTCTTCATGAACTTACCACTGTCTGACATTATTTATTTATTGCTTAACTGTCTGTCTTCCCCCTATGTAAACTGACACTTTGTGTTTTTTCTAATGGCCTAAAAACCTATCTAATACATATTAGGCAATCAATAAATATTTGTTAAGCAAATAAAGGTTGATATCTAGACTATGGAATAGAGATAAAAATTAGTGAGTCATCTTCATAGTGGCACTAACTAGAAGACTTAAGAACATAGGCTTTATCCATATAAAATTTTTTCTAGTAAGTCAAAGGACAAATAGAATAAGGTATCACGTTAAAAGAATACTTAAAATCAAGAAGACATAAATAATGTAAATTGTGTTTCCCACCTGACTCTCCCATTCTCCTCTGCCCTCAGTCAGCTCTCTTAAGATGTTCCTACTTTTCTAATCTTCTTGCTGCGGAACTCAGATTCTCTACAACAGTGCTCGCCACTAGAACTTTCTACGATGTTGGAAATGTACTATTGTCTGCGCTGTCCAGTAGGGTGACCACTAGCCACATCTGCCTACTACTGAGCATTTAAAATGTGTCTAGTGCAACATAGGAACTGAATTTTAATATTATTTAATTTTAATTTATATTTAAATCTAAGTTGTCACATGTGCCCGTTGGCAACTATGTTGAACAGCTCAGCTCCAAATGGTCTTGTTCTGTTTTTAATAATTCCTGCTAAAATTATAATGGCAGCATTGGTAAGAAGGGAAAGTGAATAGCAAAGGAGCCATTTGGGAATTCTGTCATCAACTTTACTATGTTTTCAAACTAAAATTGTGAAAAAAAATTAAAGTTAACATTCTATATGAGTCAACAAAAAGTACAAAGGTCCATGGCTACCATTCTTCCCTAAAATTAAAGAAAACTCACAAAGTTATACAAGTCATTCTACAGAACATTGTAATAGAATGTAAGCCTAATCGCATGCAATCATTTACAAGTAACTTTCAGAGCATTGTAGAATCTCATTTTTAAGCTTAACCTTAACTTTCAGTGAATCATCAAAACAGTTTTCTACATTAGAAATCTCTATGGAAAAAGAGATTTAACTTTCATGGCATTAATTTTTTTCTATCTGAAGTTACTTGTTTAACAAATGTGGGGGGTGGGAAAAATACCAGGGTTCAGTTAATAAACTCCTAAACTGCTGAACATACGTGATCTGCCCTCAGCAGAGATGAGAGCACTAGACCTGGATCTGTCACTTGTCCTTTAGATCACTTTTAGGCTGGCCAAGCAACATAACTACGAGCAGAGTTCTAGGACAGAACTTCAAAATTTTTCTCACTTTCTATGCAATCCTTACCAAATAAACTGATTCTAAATTGGTAACACTTAACACTTATTCCAATGTGTTATATCAATTTCTCTAAAACTTAAGCCAATATGTGGCATTATTTTCTGTGCTAAAATTGCCTACCCAAATCCCTCTTATCTTTTGATCCATTCTTTGATTGCTCAATTGTAGCACATCTCGTTCTGGTGGGCATATACTGTTTCTTTCCTGTTTTAAAAAAGTTCAAAAGAATTTAATGATCATGAAAGAAAGAATATTACTATTTAATTTCAAGTGGGCAAAAGCCTGGTGTGGTCATGTCTATGACAGAGTTTGCCATCACACAAAAACTTCGAAGAATCTCTCCTCTGACTATTAAGTTCACCTACGATATCTTAGTATCCTGCATTGCTGCCTCCTTGCATTTGCATTTTTTACTGCCAAACTCCAACACAATTTTATTTCCAATTTAAGCTGGAGGTGGGAGGCACTCATCTGACAATTCACAATATCCAATCTGGACAGGAAATCCAAGTAATGAAAAAAAGTACCTAAAAGTGTTGTTAATACTCTAAATGATTTGGGCTTTTTCCCAGAATTCAACAGAGTATTAAATTACAGTATAGAATGTTACCAAAACAATATCAAACACCAGGTACACCACTTCTTAATTCTCTATGATATAGAATACAAGCTTTCCTTGAAATGTTTCTTTTTTTCTCTCAAAAATGGAAGGTGAAAATGCACTAAAGGCCAATCATTGTCCTACTAACTAGTGAAAATGTAACAACTTCTTGAATATTAAGTGAAGGTTCAAAAATATATGTTCTTCAAATCAAGTGACATAATTTACTTTATCTTCTGATGTACCCAGGTATGAATAAATGAAAATTTCCCCACAAGCCCCAAATGTAACTTCTATGGGATATTTTAGTTTAAAAGCTAAATTTTTCTAGTCATTAAAAACACATGTATTTTATTCCTTCTAAAAGAGACGCCCAGTCATAAACAGTTATATTCTAGCTTATACAAGTAATCATATGTATTTAGCATTAGAGACTTTCACGTCAAAATACAGATGTTTTGTCAGTACTACAACCAATAGATGACACACTTAAAATTAGCCAGGCTCTGTCTATGCTATAGTCCTGTCGGTAATAGACTTTTTACTTAAAAAAGAAAACAAGGAATTAAAAAAAAATAAAAACTCCTGCCATATTTGAAGAATTAGTTAAGCCATGGTCAACTTTCAAATAAAAATATATTTCACGTAAAGTTAAGAAAATGTTCAAAAAGAGTTTTGTATCTAGAACATTGCCTTGAAAACTTCCTCAGACTCTGATCACTCCAATACTCCACATTCCTTCAGCGCGCAGGTGGTGTTTTCAAAGGAGGCCTGTGTCTGAATATACATCTTTCCTTCCCACGTTTTACCACTCCTTTCAAGAATTAAAAATACATGAAAGATTTCATTTCTTATCAGCAATACAGCATAATAATTTAAAGAATCTGCTAAATGCATGACATCGCCTTACTTTCTCAGTTTTAAACTATGAAACACTATTATGACACTGCTCAATTTAAATGCTGGATCAAGACTATCTCCAAAAGGCAGCTGTACTTCTTAGAACTTGATAAAATATGGCACAAATTTGTTAACTGGAAAAGAATTATTGTTATTCATTGGCTACTTTTTCCCAGTTTGATACTAATATTATTATAATGAAATCACCACATTATATTTCTACAACAGTTTTCCTCAATAATCTCAAAGCAACTTTATGGACACACTATCCAAATTATTGAATTCTTCTTTTTCTTTTTTTTTTAATTTTTATTTTTTTTGGATGTACATCATATTTCAAATTCTGGATACATTACATCATGTTCACCACCCCAACACTAATTATAGTGCATCTCCTCACATGTGAGCCTAATCACCCCTTTTGCCCTCCCCCTTCCCCGCTTCCCCAATGGTAACCACCAGTCCAATCTCCAATGCTATGTGTTTTTTTTTTTTTGTCATTTTTATCTTCTACTTATGAGTGAGATCATATGGTATTTGACTTTCTCCCTCTGACTTATTTCACTCAGCATAATACCCTCAAGGTCCACCCATGTTGTCACAAATGGCTGGATTTCGTCATTTCTTATGGCTGAGTAGTATTCCATCGTGTATAAATACCACGTCTTCTTTATCCATTCGTCCCTTGATGGGCACCTAGGTTGCTTCCAAGTCTTGGTTATTGTGTATAATGCCGCAATGAAGACAGGGGTGCAAGTATCTTTATGCCTTTGTGTTTTCAAGTTCTTTGGATAAATACCCAGCAGTGGAATAGCTGGATCATATGGTAGATCTATCCTTAATTTTCTGAGGATACTCCATACTGCTTTCCATAGTGGCTGCACCAGTTTGCACTCCCATCAGCAGTGTAGGAGGGTTCCCATCTCTCCACATCCTCTCCAACATTTGTTGTTTCCTGTCTTGTTAATTATAGCCATTCTGACGGGAGTGAGGTGATACCTCATTGTAGTTTTGATTTGCATTTCCCTGATAGCTAATGATGTTGAGCATCTTTTCATTGTGGGTGTGTATGTGTGTGTAGCTCTTGAAAAATATCCACTAAGTAATTTTATATTCCACTTGAAAGAAATGGTAGAGAAATGGAGTTTCTGGTTTATCTCAATTAATTGTCATACTGAGCAGATTGCTTGCTGTTGTGGTTTCTTTATCAATAAAATGTGCTGTGCTTCTAACCAGGATACTAATTCATATTTAATATATTTAAAATACAGATGTCTGGGCCCCACCCAAGAGCCACTGAATCAGAGCCTGGCAGGGAGGAGCCCCAGCACAAGGAGATCACTACTGTGCTGTCTTTCTCTTTGTGTTG
>NW_025792547.1:0-1075 GCF_021613505.1 Equus quagga | reverse complement strand
ATAGAATGAGGGCCCTTGGGCTTGAGGTAGATGATGGAGGCAAAACCGCAGTGCACGACCACCACAGTGAGGTGGGACACACATGTGGAGAAGCTTTTGTGCCGGCCCTCAGCTGAGGGGATCCTCAAGATGGCAGACACGATGAAGACATACGAGAGGAAGATGAGGAACAAACAGCCCATCAGAGCCGTGACAGAAACCAGGATCACACCCAAGGTGACAGACGATGCCTCCTTCCCACAGGACAACTTCAAGAGGGAAAGTACGTGGCAGAAAAAATGGTGGATCATATTAGACCAACAGAAGGTGAGATGAAAAACTATCAATGTCACCATCATCTCCATGACTGAGCCACCGGCCCAGGACCAGGACACAAGACAGACAAAGCCTCGGGTGCCCATGAGCACATTGTAGCGCAGAGGGTGACAGATGGCCATGTAGTGGTCATAGCCCGTGATCATGAGCAGGAAGGAGTGGGTGAAGCCAAACGTGATGGAGAAGAACATCTGGCTGGCACAGGCCACAAAGGTGATGGAGTGATGGGTGGAGAGCATGTCCACCAGCATGCCAGGGCTGACAGCCACGGTGAACAGAATCTCAGAGATGGAGAGGGCACACAGGAAGAGGTACATGGGCGTGTGGAGGCTGTGCTCACTCCAGATGGTGGCCATGATGAGAAGCTTCCCCAGCAGCGTGAACAGGTACATCAGCAGGTACAGGAAGAAGAAGATGGGCAGGAGATGCTGGGGAAGGTGGAGAAGCCAAGGAGGATGAATTCAGTCACCGTGCTCCAGTTCTGACCAGCCAAAGATGCTGAATCTGCTCAGATCAGAAACAGAATGAAGCAGGGTGATTAAAACATAGACTCTAACTGAGATTTGATGGCAATTTAAGAACTTTATACTATTGAACAATTGGCTTAACTTTTCTGGGTCTCACATTCTTCATACATAGCAAGGAGTAAATCATAATAGTCCTTACCATCAACACAGGGATAAAGATAGAATGAGATCAGCATAATACATGCATAAGACATAGTGTGACTACTGGGTTTTACTAGCAGTCACTAAAAGAA
>NW_025792546.1:0-3219 GCF_021613505.1 Equus quagga | reverse complement strand
CCATCAGTCAACGTGATCTAATTGACATTTTGTAGAGTACTTCATCCAATAATACACATTCTTCTCAAACTCTCATGGAACATTCACCAAGATAGACCACGTTCTTGGCCGCAAAACACACTTTAACAAAAATAAATAGAGATTGTACAAAGTATGTTTTCAGACCATAATGGAATTAAACTAGGAATCAATTACAGAAGGATAGCTGGAAATCCTAAAATGTTTGGAGATTAAACAACACGCTACTAAACACATTGGTCAAGGAAGAAGTCTCAAAGTATTTTAAACTAAATGAAAATTAAAATAGAACTTATTAAAATTTATAAGGTATAGCAAAAGCAGTACTTAGGGGGAAATTGATAGCATTGAATGCATCTATTTGAAAAGAAAGATTTGATATTTCTGAGGGACCTGATTTACTTACCTGATTGATGTCTCTCTCTTTCCGAAATATTGGGAAACATGGACTCCTCTTTAGGTAGCAGAGTGACAGAAGAAGGAGCCCCACCCCACACAGGAAGGCAGGGATGGGAATACCTAGGAACTCAAGCTGGAGCTCAGCCGTGGTGCATTAACATTCCTCAGACAAAGAGGGTGATCTGCATCACCAGAAATGCACTGCCACCTCAGGCAGCTGGGCGTTAAGAGTGCACATTCTAGACTAGAGTTCCAGGCCCGCATCACAGAGCTTTAGCATAGACGCCGAAGGTTCTTGAAGGTCGGGGAGGGGAAAACACAGAAGTGATGAACCCACAACCCTTCCCCCACCATCCAGGCCAGCAAATCAGTCCACCCCTCTGAGGCCCTTTAGATGCTTCCAACTTACCTTCCAACTCCACATGTTCACCACAGCATATATTTCACCTTGGTGAAATTTTCTATTTATTCTGTTACCCAGCTATTACCTAAGAGCCTTTTATTGCTTGGCGATCTCCTTTTGGACCTCCACGTCATCTTTGAAAGTCGGTCCTGTGCCCAGGGATTTGCATCCCCAAGATCTACTCGGCCTTCAACTAAAACTTCCCCTCATACATAATGTGTTTTTACCTGTATGAAACCAGAAATACACTCAGCAGCAGCCCCACCTCCCATTATCTCCTCAAAAGAATCCACTATCACCAAAAAGCATGAGAGAACAGAGTAGCCTGTATCAACCAACAGAAAGCATGAGAAAGAGGGCCACAAGGGCGTGGCACATCCGTGGACCCAGGGCAAACAACTTGAAAATGTTTGGTAGTTCTTCTTTTCCCCGAATCCCTCTTAGGCTAGTCAGCCTCTAAAGGTTCTCAAATCTGGCCCCCTCCACCCATACTGTGTCTCACCCTGCTGCTCCCTCTTTTTCTCTGCCAAATCCCCTCCTCCCAGCAAAATTTTAAACTTTTCCATTATTTTACAGAGCAATTGTGCTGGACCATGACCTGCAGGGTCAAACTCATCTTGATTTAGGGACTAGGCTTCTCTTTAGCATAACTTCTAGTGAGCACAGTTGTAATCATATTTGACAGTACCTTTAGATTTTTTTTGAATCACACCTATGGTTACTTCTTCCATGAAAGGTTTTATGATTTTTTCCCCATCTACTTTCTATCTTTTCCCCAAATTCCCATTGACATCTCTGTACCTTTTTAAACAATAATGTCATTTTTGTTGATGGTGTATATATATTTATTTCATCTGCCCCCACGCTAGCTAGTCATTTAATAGTTATAACTTTTACAGCTTCATTGTTCAGAGCTAAACTGCTGGAATGAAGCCCTGTGTCATGTCCTCCCTTTGCCTGCCCGCATTCCCTCGCTGAGTCTGATGAATCTATCTTGGCCGCAGACACCCAATCCTTTCCCTCCCATGTGAGAGGGTTTACCAGTAATGACAGCTCCTTTCTTTCCCTGTCTTCTCCCTCATCCACAGCTTCACCATCGTCTCTACCCAAAAGGAAGGTACACTTCAAGCCCACCCCTCTCATGTACCCTCCCTCGACTGCAGGAGGTCTCTGTTCAGACAAATCCCTCTATGTATCTTTGCTTCTCTGGCATTGTTTTTTTTATAGCAAGTCTGGTCCTGACTGCCCCTAAGGTCCCCAGGACTCATGATTGTAAAATCATCCTTTAAAGTCTGAGCAAGATAAGCTCCACCAACAATAGTTTCAGGTGGGGCCGGCCCCATGGCCAAGTGGTTAAGTTTGCACACTCTGCTTTGGTGGCCCAGCATTTCGCCGGTTTGGATCCTGGGCGCGGACATGGCACATTCATGGACACTCGTGTGTGTGTGTGTGTGTGTGCTGATATAGAGAGAAAGGGGAGGGAGGGAGCGGAGACAGAGACAAAGTGGAGAGATATCGAAAATGGGTCAAAATACTAATGGGTACACCTGGATAAAGGGTATATGGTTGTTTACTATCCATGCAACTTTTCCACAAGTTTATCTTTAAATAAATACATTTTAAAAATGGACCGTTGGCTGTTGTCCCAAATTTTGCCTAACCTTTGAGATTTCTGGCTTTGATTCCTGCAGCTGCCATCGCTAGCGTACCCAGACCCCAGAAGTGTGCAATGGTGACTTTAAAACAGTTGTCGCAGGTTCTGTCCCAGGCAAGAAACCCTGGATCCTCTTTGCACATTTAAAGTGTGCTAACATTTCAACAGGGTTTCACAAAATACTGGAAAAGAGCACCCCCCCAAAATTTTTTTTAAAAAAATTATACATAATATAAAACAAAAACCAAAGGAAAGAACAAAATATTCAACATGTGTACAGCATGAAACCCTTAATTTCTTCCTTATGTGGTGCCACTGGGTCGTCCGTCTTCTGGGGTTTTGTGGTGTGAGTTTGTTTGCCGCCACTTCCTCTGCTCTGCTAGTCAGTTACCACTCCTGCACCGGATTTCTGTCTTCAAAAAATGTGTTGACATCTTTTGTCATATCTTCTCCCCTTCTTGTCATCCTCAAGGGCCTTATTCTTTTTAAATCCTTTACTTGTTTTAGCAGCTTTATTGAAATATAGTTCTCATACTATACAACTTACCCATTTAAAGTGTATAATTCCATGATTTTTAGTATATTCACAGATGGGTAACCATCACCACAGTCAATTTTAAAGCATTTTCATGACTTCAAAAAGAAACTTCATAACCTTTAGCTGTCATGCCCCTGTCCTCTCATCTCCCCAGCCCTAAGCAACCACTAGTCTACTTCCTCTCTCTCTAGATTTCCCTGTTCTGGA
>NW_025792545.1:0-1373 GCF_021613505.1 Equus quagga | reverse complement strand
TCGAGGGCTCGGCGTGCCAGTGCCCGCGGTCCACCGATGGCTGCCTGGACCAGCGTGGGATAGAGTGCAGTGGTCGGGGCCAGTGCCGCTGCAACGCGTGCGAGTGCGACGGTGGCTACCAGCCGCCCCTGTGCCAGGACTGCCCGGGCTGCCCGACCTCCTGTGTCCGCTACATGTGAGTGCTCAGCTCACTACAGCGTAGCTGTCACCCCAGGAGGACCAGAGCCTGGCAGGGGGCCCTCTTCCATTTGCACCCCTGCGGCCTCCTTCAGACCCAGGTGTCGTGGGCCAGCCTGGGGCCACCCTGCAGGCTTCCAGGTCCCAGGGAATCCGCCCTTCTTCACTCCCCTGGGTACCTCCCCTCGGTCCCCACAGCCCCATCCCTGTTCCCACAGCCCGCCCCGACCACTCCTTTCCCAGCACCATGGAAGCCCCCCACAGTGCCCTGACACCTTGCACTGCCACCCCCATCACACCCTTACACACCCTTGACCCCTCCCACCCATTCTCACATTCTTTCCAGCACATGCTCACACTCTCACTCCCGCTCACACCCACAAGCCATTATACCCCCTCTCACACCGCTTCACATCCTGACAACCTCTCAGACTCCCTGACACTGTCTTAAACCCTCACACCCCCCCACACCCTCATAAACCCTAACACGCCTGTCACCTCACACCCACCCTCTCCCTTTACCTTTATCCTCCTCACATCTTCACACCCTCTCACACCCCCTGACTTCCTCCTGCTCCCTCACCCCTCACTCCTCTCACCCCCTCTCACAGCACTAGACCCTCTCACACACCTGTTCACCCCTCAGGAGGGGCCCTGCCCTTGCATCCCTCCCACCCCAGGTGTGACGCTGGCTACATTGGGAAGAACTGTGAGTGCCCCCTCCTGCATGTGTGTGCACACCCTCTTGTACACACGCTCACGTGGTTGCTCCTCCGCAGCTCCTGTGCCAAGTGCCTGAAATCCAAGAAGGGCCCCTATGAGAAGACCTGCCCTGAGGAGTGTGAGAGCCTGAGGCTGCTGCAGGAAGCCCCTCCAATGAATGGGCCATGCAAAGAGCGGGACTCAGAGGACTGCTGGATGAACTACACCCTGCGTCAGCGGGACGGGTGGGACAGCTATGACATCTACGTGAAGGACACACGAGGTGAGACCCCGCCAGGCAGGACATGGCAGCCAGAGTTCCAGGAACGAAGCCTCCAGAGGTGGCGAGGGTCTCTGTCCACTCAGAAGGGCCTGCCGGGCAGGGTCAGGCGAGCGTCCAGGACATGGTCCTCCCACCCCCAGGCCTCTCCCTCATGGCTGTGACCTCACATTGGGGTGCTGAGGGGCAAGGATGGCTTGTCCCCTTGCAGTAG
>NW_025792544.1:0-14546 GCF_021613505.1 Equus quagga | reverse complement strand
CATGCTTGTCCACTATTTCCCCCCAACGTGGTCGACTAGGCAAATAAATGAGATAAAAGCCTAGCAGCGAGGGACACGATGGACCCAGGGCAGGCAGCAACCACCCTGGTGCCGAGGGACAATATTTTGATCATCAATGCTTTCTATCAAAAGATTATAGATCAAAAGGGGAAAATGACGAATAAAAATGGCAAGTAATAGGATATATTGGAGTATATGAGGAAGCCATTTTGTGTAAACCTAATTTGGCCTGACCTTGTCTTTCCAAAAGGGCCTGACCAAGGCCGTTGAGCAAGCATTGTATATCTGCTTTAGAGATTCCCTATGGCCAGAACAAAGACCCTTGAGATAAAGGTGCAACTTCCCTCCCCCTCCCAATGTTGGCATCTCCTTAAAGACCAAGCATCTTTCTTTAGGCTGGGAACCGATTGCAGCACTCATCTGTGACCACCCAGCCCGAGGCAACACACCTGCCACCCTGTGGCGTTCACTGAGACAGCAGACCTATCTGCCATTTCCATCAATCGCTGTGCTGACAGAGCGGCCTCGTGACTATTGTAAAAGGGACGTTTCAGTCACATGTGAAACATACTCTTTGAGGGTATATAACCACCCTGTATACCCCCACTTCTTTGGAGTGCTCTGTTCCTTTGTGGAAGGACTCTCCCAGGTTATAATCCTCAGATTTAAGCTCAGAATAAACTCACCCAAATTTTCATTTATAGATTGGTTATGGATTACTTTTCATCGACACAGTGATCATTTTCATATATATTATTGTTTTCAGCAAACGGGGATCCTGGAGTTTAAGCAACTTCAGCTTCATGGAAATCTGCCTCTACCCCAGACAATTTGTCCCTGTCTCTGGGCCTCAGTTTCCCATTTGTAAAATGAGGGTGAGCCTGCCCACTTTCCAAAGCTGATTTGAGGGTTAAATGAAGGGGAAAATATCTGCCAAGATATCATTATATTCTCTGATTCCTAAAGAGGAATGCTTGGAGCCAGGGTGTGAGGGCAACTAGTTGATCTGTCCCCAATGGGAGGGGAGAGTGGCAGAGGGCATCCCAGCTTAGCATTCTGCATGTGGGAGAACCAACGAGTTCAGAGGACTAGCCCTCTCATAAAGATAGTGAAATGACCCCTTGTCACCAATCACTGTTTTTGGTTTTCAGGATTATTTTTCACAAGATTCTTTCCAAAATGGCCCTCAATGCATTTCTGGAGGAGGGGCTTTGCCCATGATTGGGCTCAGAGAGACTTTTCACCCCAGAGGCAGCTCACCGGGACCTGCAAGAAATGCTTTGCTTCTGGAAGGTCATGTCCCACAAGGAAGGAAACCGGATCAGGCAGATCCGCGGGACGGTAACAGGAGTATTTTAATCATTTTGGTGACATTGGCTCTGCCAAGTCTGCCAAGAGAAAAAGATGATGCTGTAGCTCAGGAAATTAAAACAACTCTGGCCTCATTCCCCAGAACATGTTTTTCAAGAGAGATTAGTGTTTGGTGTGGGAAGGAAAGAGAGCTATAGAGTCTGTCCTTACCCAGGCTGCCCGGCTTGCACGTGGCTGTCCACACTCTCGGTTTGAAGAGGGCGTCTCCTTTGTCGAGGTCATCCTCCTCTCCTTTTTAAACAGTCTCTAGAGAACACCCTCACTCCTGGCCTAAGCCAGGTGCCTTGGGGTCTCCAGTTGCAGGTGGCTGTTGGCACCCACCCATGGAGAGTCTGGGAGCCTCCAGGCTGCCATCGGCACCTTATCATCTCTGTAGGCCTGCTTGCAGGACAGACTCAGTCTCCCCCAACGTCCCCCATTCCCAGGTCATCCAGAGAAGTGCTTTCCAAACTTCTTTAAGCAGAGGAATCCCCAGGCACCACGCCCTGGAGCCCCATCCAGGAGGCCAGGGGCAGGAATCTGTGCACATTTTTATAAGCATTTTCATTCTTCAGGTGGTCCAGGAAGCACAGAGCCAGAGAAATTAGGGGTCCTTCTCCAGGGACTCCACCCCATGCCCTACAGCTGGGCTAGCACCCACTGGAGCCCCCACCGCCCCACCCCAGGCCCACTGGAAATGTTCAGCAAGCACTGCTCACGACAGGCTGGCCCCATGCCGCCACAGCTGTGCGGCCTTGAGTACTCCACTCCACTTCTCTCAGCCGACAGTGCCTCCCTGGCCTGCCTCCTGGGGAGAGAGGTGACCATAAAGCCTGGTGCCCCACAAGGCCTTGGAAAATTACCCAGAGTCACCAGTCCTTGGCTTGGGGACTCAGGACTGGAAATTGGAAATGGCTACCAGATGGGATGAGAGTGAGAGCAGGTGAGGTGGAGGATGGGAGAGGGAGGGGCCCCAACATCTTGTTCCCCCACACACTTAAAGCAGAGATGGTCAGTCCAGGGGAAGCTTCAAGATCATCACGTGCAGCCTCCTCATTTTACAGAGGAAAAAACTCAGTCCAGAGAGGTGGAAGCGTTTGCTCAAGGTCACACAGTAAATCAATGGCAGGGCTGGGACTAGAGCCCTTGGTTCAGTATCCCCATCCAGGACTTTTCCCGCTACACCACCAGGCCAGGCACAGGTGGGGGTGGGCCCCACAGCAGCTCCCTCCTCCTCCCCCTCCCCCACCCCCAGAGAGCCACAGGACAGAGGGCATGGCATAGCCTGCCAGCTACTCTGCCCCCTCACCGAGGCCTGGCTCTGGTTATCCCGCCCCCAGATGCCCTCAGGTCTCAGTTCCTGTTGACCTGCCAGGTGCAGCCAGCCTGCTCTCTGCCCTCCTTGCCCTGAACCAGGCTTCCTGCTGAGGGCCAAGGATGGGGGCAGCAGGACTGCCACCTCCTAGTGCTCAGCCTCTGGTCCCCACCCCCACCCCACCATCCTGCCCTGTCCCGGTGCTGAGGAGGCACCCACCTGGGCAGCTGGCCGATCAGCCGGGGCACGTCGAGTGCTGAGGGCTGTCCCAGGGCTTGAGCTCCGTGGTGGCCTTTTATGGGGCGGAGAGGTGTGGTGTGAGGGATTAGGGGTGTGGCCCAGGGTAACTGTACCTGAGAAATGTCACCACCCTGAGTGTTGCTGCCAGGCACCAAAGACAGCAGGGTGAGGCTGGAGCTGGTTTCAGAACAGCCTGTGCCCTGGCCGTGGCCCTCACCCTTCAAACAGCACAGAAGCCCATCCAGCCAAGCCCAGGCTTCCTGTGGGGCTGAAAGCAGGGCCAGGGGGGTGAGGCCCATTCGGGACACATGACCTCCCCAGCGCCCTGTGGTCTTCTCTTGGGGGGCTCAGACCCCCACATCAGCAGCCAGACAGATATGACAATTCTCACCTACGCTGGGGACCTTGAATGGGTTATGCCACTTCTGAGCCTCAGTTTCTTCATCTCTAAGATAGAAATAATAATACTCAGTTCATAGGATTGACATGGGACCTACTGCATGGGTAATCAATCACTATTTGAATGAATGAATGAGTGAATGAATGGACAAAAAGGTGACTAGGACAATGAGGTCTCTGGAAATCAGTCCAAACATATCTTAGCAACTTTATTTCTTTAACATCTCACCTTGCCTGATCCAGACAGGCCTAAGGCCTCGCCCCATTTCCCACCTCCATCCATGAATGTCCCCCACTTTGCTCTCACTGTCAGGGTGTGTCTCCCTCCAAGTCCTGCTGGTTGACTCCCGACAGCCCCTGTGCCCAGGTGATCGCCTCAGTGGTGATTGGCATAGGAGTGACAAATGACCCGGTTCTGACCAAGGAAACAGGAGGGGAGGTCTGCTGGGAGGCTGCAGGGGAGGGACTCCTGGCTCCCGAGGGAAAGATACTAGAGGAAATGGCCCCTTTCTGTCACTGGATATTGTCATATTCTGTTGTGACACCCAGAACGCTGTCTTGTGTCTGTGAGGGGGACTGGCCCGCGGATGAAGCCAATGGTGAGGACCATAGAGCAGAGGGTTCCTGAACCGCGGGTCACACCATGCCAGCCGTCCACCTGCCTCTGGACTGCTTGCCATGTGAAATAACAAATGTCCTCGTTCATTAACCCAATTCAGATGAGGGTTCTGTTACTTGCAGGGGAGTGTATCCTACCTGATCTTCTCCCCAACCCCACCTGCATCGCCCTCATCATCAGTCAGCAGAACACCCAGCCACGTGCCTAGCCCTGGCTTTGTTCTGACCCGGGACCCCGAGATGAGCCAGGCTCTGTGCCTGCCCTGTGGAAGTTCATAGTTCTGAAGAGATGGAGTGGCAGGTAATTTGATGGTTACAAGCTTGTGAGCAGAGACTGAGGATTTCTGGGCAGGGACGGACTAACTGTCCTGGGCAGTATGAGAAGGGTTCTGGGAGGTGGCACTTGCAGGATGCCAAGGAGTTTTACGGACAGACAAAAAGAATGTGTTCCAGACAGAGGTCACAAGGCCAGTGAAGGGGTGTAGCTTGCTTAGAGAATATCTGGTGATACTCAAGTTAGGCCCATTGGGGGTGACGAGCAAGGGCTGGGGGGGAGTAGGAGGAGGCCAGTATGGGGCTGTGTGCCTCAGGAGTCTGTGTGTGCTGGGGAGCCAGGGAAGGGTTTATGCAATGGGTACATTTTGGATCAGAAGAGCCTGGTATTCAGGAGAGAAGTGACAAGGAGTGTACTAGGTGGGGGCAGTGAGAAGGAACAGGCCCTACATGGTAGGGCCTCAGTGACCAAGGGAGAGAGTGAGGGTGACGGAGGAGGGGAAGGTAGCGGCCGGGTTCCTGGTGTGAGGAGGAGGGGGGCTGTGCAAGTCCTGCAGTGGAGGACTGTCGTAGCCAGACTCCGGGATGACCCCCAGTGATCCCACCCCCTGCTAGGCACACCACTGTGTGGTCCCCTCCCATGCTGTATCAGGACTGGCCTACGTGACCAACAGAATATGCAGAAACGATGATATGTGACTCCCAAAGCCAGATCATAAAAGATGTTGTAACTTCTGCCTTACTCTCTCTTAGGTCACCAGCTCTGGGAAAAGCCAGCTGGCACATCGTGGAAACACTCAAGCAGCCTCCCGGAGAGCCCTGTGTGGTACAGGACTGGGGCTTTCTGCCGACAGCCAGCCACGCACTGGGCTCTCCCACCAACAGCCATGTGAGTAAGCCATCATGGAAGCAGATCCTCTGGCTCCAGTCGAGCCTTCGGATGACTGCAGCACCAGTCGACAGCTTGGCTGTAATCTCAAGAGAGACCTAGAGCATAACCACCCGGCTAAGCTGCTCCCAAATTTCTGATCCACCAACACTGTGAGATAATAAATATTTGTTACTTAAACGTAACATTTATGTCTGCTGTTTTTGCAGCAATAGATAACTAATACAGGGGCCTAGACCACCAAGATCTTATTCCCCTAACTGTCTTTCCTGGAGTGAACGAGGATTATTATTATCACTCCCCAGCCACCTGGGCCGTGCCTCCATCCACCTCTCTTTATAGCTCACAGACCATTTTCCCATAAACAAACTTTATTGCTGCAACCAGCCCCAGGAGGTGGTTAGAATTCCTGTTTTACAGAGGGGGAAACGAGGCTCCTAGAGGGGGAGTGACTTGCTCAAGATTATACAGTTTGTCAGTGGCAGGGCCTGAATCAGAAGCAGGTCTGCTTCCAGGCTGTGGGGGGCTCCACAGCCTGCCTGAGCACACAGTGGGTCCTCGGCACAGCCTGGGGCCTGGTTGGCGGGGTGCAAAGGCTGGAGAGCCCAGCCCCAGGAACCGTGCTGAGCGGCTTGCCCCAGTCTCCCAGCCGGCCGCCAGCCTAAGTCCCCGGTGTTGACCTCTCCAGGGGGGTGACTCTGGGCTGCGTCCCTCTGGAGCTGGCCGTGCAGCTGGACAGATTGAGGATGGATGGCGCCTCTGGCATTTACAGTGTCCTGCAAGGCCAGCCTGAGTCAGCCCCCTGATTCAGTGGCTTTCAGGAAACACAGGTTCCTCTCCTTTCTGCAGCTCAGGGCCAGGCCTAGGAGCCCTTGAGGGCAGGGATCCAGCGCCTGCTTCTGTCCTCTAAGAACCTCATGGGAAGGAAGGCAGCACAGGAGCTTCCTTAGTTGCTGCTGAAGGAAGGGAGTGCCGTACCCCTCACCTTGGCCTCAAGATCCACGTTCCTTTACAAAGCTCTTCACCCTGTGCCGGGTGGGGGTCTGTGCACCCCTCAAGGGACTTAGGGGTCAGCAAGGGAGACAGGCAGACACCTCGCAGCCTGCTGAGCAGGACAGGAGGTGCTGTGGGTTGTGTGAGAGGCCCTGGCACAGGGGACAGGTGGAACAGACACCAACTCATCAGTTCTTCCAACCTATAGGCCACTGGGGGGAGGTCTCCATGCTTGCCTCTGCCAGAGGATATGAAGGGCCTGGCCTCTGCACTGCCCTTCCACAAAGTCTGATTCATTGTTCCCAGCACCTCCATATACCCCGCCGGCCCTCCTGGCAGTGGCCCACTGGGGCTCCTCACCAGCTGCATTCTTTTTTTTTTTCTCAGTGAGGAAGATTGGCTCTGAGCTAACATCTGTTGCCAATCTCCCTCTTTTTGCTTGAGGAAGATTCACCCTGAGGTAACAGCTGTGCCACTCTTCCTCTATTTTGTATGTGGGATGCCGTCCCAGCATGGCTTGATGAGCGGTGTATAGGCCCATGTCCGGGATCCAAACCCGTGAACCTCAGGCTGCCGAAGCGAAGCGCTCGAACTTAACCACTATGCCACTGGGCCGGCCCCATCACCAGCTTCATTCTTACTTATTCTGGAGCCAGAAAGCCAGCAAGGCCCTCAGAGTCATCCCATCCCATTTTGCCCAAGCTCGGGCCCCAGGAATAGCCTCTCTCCTCATGGACAGGTGCACCCCCATCCATGCCCACTGCAGGGCCCCTCAACACAAGTGAGGGCACCTTGCAGAAAACAGCCCTAAATAGATTTAGCAAATAAAAATACAGGATGCCCAGTGAAATGTGAATTTAAGGTCAACAAGAAATCTTTTTTACTACAAGTATGTCCCAAATATTATATGGGACACACTCATATGTCTTATTGGGCATAACTGGGTCATATGGCAACATCTAATTGCAAGAGAGGCTGGAAAAGTTGACTATAGGATTATCATGACTGGATTAGACCAATCCTAAAGAATTGCTGGGGCTGGGAACATTGCAGCTCCAGAGAAAACCAGAGTTCTTTCGGCAAGAAAGAAGAGGGGAGTGGGCACTGGGCAATGTGAAGGTGGGGTGGGGTGGGGGTGATGGCGGCATTGAAAGGGTGTGGACTGGGAAGAGCTGTGGCTTTTCTCTTGTGTTCCCATCATTCCGTTGCCCACTGATGACAGGGGACAGGGATGGGGGATGAGGTGCAGGCAAGCTGCAGAGGGGAGACCAGATAGACCAGATAGGATGCTATCCAGATCTTTGCTTCTGTCTCTGAGGACCCCAGACCCGAACAGACAGGGCTCCATGGGGCAAAAGGAGAAGATCTGATTCCCAACTCGTATGTCTCATCTCTGGGCATCTGGCTTTCTCCTCATAAGAAGAGGATGGTAATGCCCAGCTGTCCCCTCCATGGCCAGCTGGGGGCAAAGGCGTCAGAGAGAGTGATGGCATTCTTTTCGAGTGGCCCCCTTCCTGTGTACATACCTGCTGGTCCAGGGTGGGCTGCACTCTCTAGTCATCTGCAGGAACGTCCTCAGGGACCCAGCGAATGCCAGGAGAGCCCGAACAGGGCACCAGGGAGGAGAAGAGTGGTGCACTTGCTCCTGAGCAATGATCCACAGGTCCCTGGGGAGGCAAGGGCTGCTGACACCACTGTCCCGTCCTCTACCTGCCCTTCCAGAGCCCCCAGGGAAGCACAGCCCACAAAGGATGGGACTCCGGCACAGGGCCGTGAGGGAGGAGAGGAGACAGGCTGGCTCCAGGCGTAGCTCGGACAGCAAGGAATAGACAGAAGCCTAGCGTCTGGAGAAATGCCCAGTATATGGATGAGGCCCAGGCAGACTGTGACCACCCCAATTCTGCCCTAATTCTCAGAGACTTAATGGTCTTCTGGCCTCTGGAGCAGCTCTTCTCAGGCTTTAACGTGAGCGCCAGTCAACTGGGGATCTCATTAACACGCAGAATCTGACTCTCAGGTCTAGGGTGGGCCCAAGATCATCCGTTTCTCTCCAGGTGATGCTGATACTGCTGTCCAGGGACCACACTTTGAGGAACAAGATCTAGACTAGATCCCACAAAGAATCTGGGACCCAATACCCTGGGGTTCAAAGAGGGGAGGAGTAACTGAGAGCTGTGGGCTGGGAGTACAGGGAAGGCTTCCTGGAGGAGGGGGAGAGGATTGGGTCCCTGAAGATGGGGCGGGATATGATGAAGACCCAGAAGCTGTCTTACACAGGGGACTTGCTTGCACAATAGACTGGAGACGTGGAGACTAGCTTTCTGGAGTAGAGCATTTGAACAGGGGCGGGGAGCAAGATGGTGATCTAGTGCTGAAGACTCGGTGCTCTCAACGCTGAGGCCCTATCCTGGTCAGGGAACCACACCACCCGTCTGTCGGGTGTCACACTGTGGCAGCTGCGTGTTGCTGTGGTGCTGAAAGCTATGCCACCGGTATTTCAAACACCAGCGGGGTGATTCATGGTGGACAGGATTCAGCGGAGCTTCCAGGCTAGGACAGACAAGGAAGAAGGACCTGGCCACCATTTGTGGAAAAATTGGCCGTGAAAACCCCATGAACAGCAGGGGAGCATCGTCTGGTACAGTGCTGGAAGGTGAGGGGATGGCACAAAAAGACCGGGCAGGGTTCCGCTCTGCTGTCCACAGGGTCACTGGAGTCGGAATAGACTCAATGGCACTAACAACTACAAAAAGTGACAGAGAATGTGAGCAAGGCAGGCTGACACTGGGAAAGGCCTTGAATGTCAGGCAGAGGCCGAACCTGGCTGTCCTCTGAGTGAGGAGCAGCCTCAGGTTCAGACGGAGCCGGATTCAAACCCCAACGACACTAGCTGGGTAAGCCTAGGGAAGTCACACTCTCCCTCGAGCCCTCAGTTTCCTCCTCTTTGAAATGGGGGCTATATGATAACCTTTATTATTTCAGGGTGTTATTGCAATATGCGGATCCCAGTACGTGCCCATGAGAGTGGTGGCGATATTTTGGGAAATCAGCCCAGGCTGGGCGTGGCCAGGCATGTTTTCATCATGGAGCCTGCAGTTCAGTGATGCCCAGGGTGGGCAAAAGGGGACTCTTCATGGGGCAGTGGGGCCACACCCAGGTCATCTCTGGTGGGAGAGGGGTGACAGCCAAGCCTGGAGTCCTGGCTGGGTGTGGAGGGACAGTCCCTCCCCTATCTGGCAGCTCGTTTCCATTCCCGCTGGCCCTGACCCCCTCAGCCTGCAGGGGGACTGAGGGCTCCCGGGGGACCTTGGGCCCTGTGATCTGTGCCCCGTCCCCCCACATCTTTCCTGATCCCAGGGCAGAGAAGACCAGATGCCTGGACCCTATAGCTCGTCACATTCAGCCCTCCACAGTGCCCCTCCTCTGCGCACCTCAGTGACGGGAACCCACCGTCTCCCAAGCAGCCGTTTATCTTCAGAGAGGCCCCGCTATGCCGCTGCACCAGCCCACGCGGTTCCCAGAAGCCCTCCGAGGTGGCAGCAGGATCTTCACTTTGCAGCCCAATGAACTGGGCTGGGAGGCCAAGTGACTTGCCCAAGGTCACTTTGAAAAGCGGGCCTCCTCGTGCGCATGCCGGGCTCCCTCCACCAGGGAGCGGGCAGTGCCCTGTGCTCCCTCCCTCTCCAATGCTCAGCCCGCTCTGGTCTACCTCCTTTTCCTCCTCCCAGAGGAAAACACACACACACACACACACACACACACGCACACGCACGCTTCCCGCGCCAAGGCTAGTCTGCAGAGGGAGCTTCAGGCACCCAGCACCCCTGCTCATCTTTCTAGTTCCCCCTGACCTGTGCTGGAAGCTGACCCTCTGCCGTGAGCAGCTGCACACGGGGCCTTCTGGACCTTTCCCTGGGACCTTCCCTTTGTCTGTCTGTGTCCCCATCTGGGCCCAGCACCTCTCTGCTCAAGGAGACAGCGCTGCTGGGCTCTCACTGCAAAGGAGGGATGAGGCCAGGAGGGCCAGCAGAACCCTCAAGAAGGGCTTGGAAGGCTGGACACTGGCCACCCCAGGCCTGCCTGTGGGCCCAGGAACTGCGTTTCCAGCTGAGCATGACACTCCCTGCGCCCCATGCTGCCGTGCAATGGACCTGGCTGCACCCCAGCAGGCTGGCATCATGGTCAGGAGGCTGAGCTCTGGCATTCTGCCACCTCAGTTCAGTCCTCACCTCTGCGTTGTAGGACCCTTGATGCTTTCCTTTGCTTCTCTGTGTCTCAGTTTGCTCTATGAAGTTGGGATGAAAGTAACCCCTACTCCAGAGGGGCATTCGAGTGATTCAATGAGTCACCACGTTTGTTGAGCAAATATTTGTTCAGTGCCTGCCATGTGCCATGACAGGGAGAACCTGAACTGTTCTGGGCATTGGGGGTAGAGTTGTGAACAAAAAAAAGCTCTGATCTGATGGAACTCACGCTCTAGTGGGGGAAGAGTTCTTGCATAAGAAGTCAGGTGGCGGGAGATGCCATGAGAATAAAGCAGGGGAGGCGCAGACGGAGGAAGAACCCTGCCCAAGGTCACACAGCCGGGACAGCGGGGCAAAGGTGAAGCCTGGGTCTTTCCTCATGCCTCAGCTGACTCTCCCTCTCATCAGTGCCCATCTGTCAGGGGATGCGGTAGCAGGGCCCAGGCCCCTGCAGGCCACCAAAGGACTGGCTCCCAGCCTGGGATCCTGGCTAAAGAAGTGACCTGTTCTTCCCTATTGAGCACTTGAACCTAGGACTGCATGTTGAGCATGCCCCCTGCTCAGGGCCTTTGCACCTGCTGCACTGTCTGTCTGGAGGTGGCTCCCCCAGATGTCTGCATGGTTCACTCCCTGACTTCCTTCAGGTGTCAGTTTAATGGTCCCCTCATCAGAGATGCCTTCCTGGCCCCCCCCCCCCCACCCGTAAGGCACCTTACAGCTGGAGAGGGCTGGAGCTGTTACCTAATGCCACCTGGCACCTCCCGGGCAGGCAGGCAGCAACCTGAGCTCCAGCCTCCTTCTCCCTGTGGCCTGCCGTAACCCGACTCCCAGCCAGATCTGGGTTCTCAGGAAAGCTGAGCCTCTCCCAGGTGCAGAAGCCACCAGGAGGGCCTGGCACCCTTGGGAAGGGAGGGGCTGGGGGCCTGCAGGGAGGCCCAGGCTTCTTCCGTCGGAACTGGGATTCAGCATGAGGGCTCAAGGCTAGACTCCAGCAGACAGTTCCACTCCAAACATCCCCGATGGCTTCTGGACACCAAGAGGGACTGAGCCACGTTGGCAGGAGAGGCCAGGCCGAGGCTGACACAGGCCAGGGCGGTCCTCACTCGAGGGAGAAAGAGTCTAGGCGGAATGGGATGTGATGTGTGGGATTTGCATCCACGCCCTGTGCAGCCTCAGGAAAGACTTCTTTCCTCTCTGGACCAGAGGGGCTCAAAGGCCCTTGCCAGCACCTCCTTCAGTGCCCCTAGGTCCAACCAGCCTCGGAAGGGCCTCCAATGGAGAAATATCCAATAGGCAGGTGCCCGTGCTGTGTCACCCACCCCTGGAACTTATCCCCCCGCTCCCATGTTGAATGCACACAGCGGTGCATCTGCTCTCAACCCGCCCAAACTGCCACACCCACACACACTCAGTTACTCCTCTGTCCACTTCTGGGTTCCTCCAGGGACGGAGGACTGATGGGGTGCTGTTACTGGGACCTACCACCCTCTCCCTTAGGCCCCCGGAGAGTTCCGGTCCCTCTTTTCCTCCCTCCCTGCATCTCGGTATGGAGAAGGGATACCAGCTTAGTGGGATTTGACACCTGCAGTTCAGGCCAGCTGTCTTCTCTTACAGGATGGGGAGGGACATGGCTCAGTGCCATCCCAGCACCCGTGGCCAAGATGGCAGAGAGCTTTCCTCCTTGGGATGTGAGGGCAGAGAGAAACCTCCTGTCTTCTGCCCACTTCCTCACGGCAGAGAGGGGAAGAGCTCGGGGCAGGTGGGATCCTGGAAGCAGGACATCTGGGCTCCATCCTTCCCTTGGGGAGTTGGAGTACACCCCACCTCACCTCCAATGGCAGGTAAACTTTCTGTGCACCTGGAGCCCTGAGAGTTAACAAAAGGGCTTGAAACACCTGGGAGTGAAAATAACAGAGAACAAACAGGAGGCTCAAGGGTTTTCCATTCCTTCTCCACCAACCACAGGAATGACCCTGTGGCCGGCATGGGGCGGAGGCGCCCACGTGCATCGGCAGAGGTTTCAGGCACTGGGAAGGGCCAGCTCTGCCTGTCCCTAAATGTCCTCCTCGAGTCCACCGAGCCCTGGGATTAGCTCAGGCTCTGTCGCTGGGTGAATTTGTGCGCTCCCCTCAGACCCCTGCACAGGAAACAAGCAGGGAAACCTCACGGTGGTCTCCACAGCCCACAGGATCCAGCCCAGGCTCCTCAGGCTGGCCCTCAGGGCCCTTCCCACCCCGGCCCTTGTGGCCTCTCCACGCCCATCTCTCCTTGCTAATCCCGTGGCTCTTTCCACACCCCACTTTCTGGTCTAGCCAGGCTGAACACATCCATCTGGGCACATGCTGGCACGCCCTTCTCCACGTTCCATTCTGGAGAGGCCAGGTTCAGGGAGCACGTCCTCTGGGACATCTTCCCCGGGTCCTGAGGGCTGGCTGCTCCCTCTTCTGTGCTCTGCAGGGGGTGAGCAGATGTCCCTCCCAGAGCTGGTGCCTCCTGGGATCACTGTGGGTTCTGTCTCCCTTACCAGACTGTGCTGGGACCAGGCCTGGCCGTCTTTGTGTCGCCAGGCCCTGCTGTGAGGTCCAGCATGTAGCAGGCGCTCGGTAACTATTTGGTGAGGGAATGAATGAATGAAGGAGTGAAGGGGTGAGGGTGGGCATTGGCAGGGCCCAGGCTCCCAGGATCGATGGCCCTTGACTCTGAGCTCCTTGTGGGCCGGGTAAACAGGTCATCTGAGCTCAGAGCACCAAACCGTGAGCTCGAGTGTGGTCTCCTGAGCCCAGGCGGCCTCGTGCAGATTCCTAGGGCAACAGCATTGATTGGGCACCTTCTGTGTGCATCACCCCTTACTCCTTGATCACGCCTGGCCCATTCCCACTGGGCCCTCTGCTCTCGTTCCTCTGTCCACCTTGACTGCTCTTCCTTTGCCCTGATCCTGCCGTGGCTGCTCCCTGGATTTCATCAGGTCCCAGCAGAAAAGCCCCCTCCTCCGGGAGGCCTTCCCTGATTAAAGTCACCACTCTCTATGTCTTGTCGTCCCGTTTTAATGCTCTGCACCATGCTTACCACTAGCTCAGGTTTTTCTTCTTTGTCTATTTGCTCATCATCTCTCCCTCCCCCCTCCCTCGACACACATGCAGAGATTGTTATGCTCTTCGAAGGCAGTCTTGGCTGCCTTGCTTGTGGCTGTGTCCCCACACCTGGAATGGAGCCTGGCACACGGGACGTGCTCAGTAGGTGTTCAGTGGACTAGTGAATGCCAGGCTTCGTGATGAGGGCCCCAGCCTAGAGTCCCTGTCCTCAGGGAGGAGTCGATGGTGCAGTTGACAGACACCTCCCCGGAAAAGGCCACGGCGAATTGGTACAATTTGCTACAGTCTTACCAACTTTCACACCCACGGAAGCTGCATTTATTGAGTTCACATCACGTCCGGCACCTCTGTGCCTTGCTCTACTGCTGACAACCTCCCTAAAGGTGGGGATTACGCTTTCCATCGGGGGCGGGGGGGGGGGGGGGGGGGAAGGACAGGAAGCTCAGGGAGCCTGCATGCCTGCCCCGGGTTAAACACTAAAAAGAAGCAGGGGCTTCACCCCCCCCTCTCGGTTACATATACGACCTCCCTCTGTGCGGCAGGCACAGCTCTGCCTCTTTCCAGATAAGGACCGGAGGCTCAGCGAAGTTGGGTGATTGCCCTCACAGGCTGGGGGAGGCTGCTGGAGCCTTGGAGCTCCCCCTCTGTCTTCTGCTCAGAGCTCCTCCCTTGGGCCTCAAGGTCAATTCTGGCCTTCCCGGAGGCAGCTCTGCAGCTCGCTCTCTCTTTCTCTGTCTCTCTTCTTCAGTCTCAGGCCTGGGGGATGGGGGCGAGGGCTGAAGACCCTTATTTATATTCTCCAGCTCTGGATTCTAACATTATCTCTTCCCGATGCCTCAGGCCACCTCTGCCAATGTGCCTCTTGTGACTGTAAAATCAAACTGGCCTACGTGTCACGTCCCCCCTGCGCCCCTGCCTGCAGACCACCTCCCTCTTCCAGCTGACAAATAAAAATGGCAAGCAATAGGATATATTGGAGTATATGAGGAAGCCATTTGGTATAAACCTAATTCGGCCTGACTTTGTTTTTTCCAAAAGGGTCTGACTGTGGCTATTGAGCACGCATTGTATATCTGCTTTAGATATTTCCTATGGCAAGAACAAAGGCCCTT
>NW_025792543.1:0-2419 GCF_021613505.1 Equus quagga | reverse complement strand
AGGATAATGTACATATTTTAAAAGTTCCAAACATAAGTATATTTTTTTCAAACTAAACACATACAAGTAATCAGTAACTACCCACCCAAAGGTAACCACTATCATGATTTCTAACATGATATATTAGTTTTGCCAGTTTTTTATATTATTTATAAGTGTAGGCATACATCATGGTTCTTTTGTGTCTGGCTTCTTTCACTCAATATTAGGTTTGTGATTTTCCACCTATGTTGTCTCCTGAACATGTATTTTGTTCAGTACTCTGTTTGAATATACTACAATTTATTTTTTCATCCTTTTCTTGAAGGACATTTGCATTACAAGGTTTGGGCTTTTACAATTAGTGCTACACATACATTTTGATGGATATATGTGTATGTATATTTATAACTTTTTATCTAAAATTTATTTTGTATTTCTTACATATATACATAGATATGAACAAAATAAGAAGTTCCACAAAGAATAGAAACCATCAAAAAAAAAAAAAGAAAAGAAAGGAAACCTGAGAGCTGAAGAATACAATGACTGAACCGAAGAAGCCAATGACTGCACACTCAGACTTGACCAAGCAGAAGAAAAAATCAGTGAACTCAAGCACAGGTCATTTGAAATTATACACTCAGAGGAAAAAAAGAAAAACTAATGAAAAATAATGAAGAAAGACTAAGGAACTTATGGGAAACCTTCAGACAAAACAATATTTATAGGAATCCTAGAAGGAGAAGAGAGAGAGAAAGAGACAGAAAGACAGTTTAAAGAAATAATGGCTGAAAACTTCCCAAACGTTGGTAGAGAAATGGACATCCAGATTCATGAGGCCTAAAAGTGTCCAAATTGGTGGAACCTGAAAAGGGTTACACTGAGACACATTATAATTAAATTTTTAAACTCAAAGAAAGACAGAATTTTGAAAGTAGCAACAGAAAAGCAACTCAGCACATTCAAGGGAGCCCTAGTAAGACTGTAAGCAGATTTCTTGGCAGAAACACTGCAGGAAAAGAGAGTGGGGTGATATAGTCAAAATATTGAAAGAAAAAAATATCAACCAAGAATTCTATACCAGCAAAGCTGTCCAGAAAAGGAGAGAATCATTTTCCAAACAAACAAAATCTGAGGAACTTCATCACCATTAGACCTGCCTTACAGGAAATGCTAGGAGAAGTTCTTCAAGCTGGAATGAAAGGATAATTAGCAGTGTAAAAATTTGTAAGTGTGTGAAACCCACCAGTAAAGGTAAATATGTAGTCAAAGTCAGATTCTCTAATATTGTAATGGTGGTGCATAGATCATATTCAACTCCAGGGTTTATTTTTTCTTTTTTGAGGAAGATTGGCCCTGAGCTAACATCCATGCCCATCTCCCTCTATTTTATGTGGGATGCCTGCCACAGCATGGCCTGACAAGTGGCGTGTAGGTCCTCACCCAGGATTCAAACCGGCAAACCCCAGGCTGCTGAAGTAGAATGTGCAAAGTTAACAACTGCACCACTGGGCCAGCCCCTCAACTCTAGTTTTAAAGTTAAAAAAGAAGTGTTACAATTAACTATAACTATAACAATTTACTACTGGGCCCATAATATAAAAAGTATATAAGTTGTAACATCAATAAAATGTGAAGGAGGTAAAAGTACAATTTATGTATGCTATCAAAATTAAGTTGTTATCAGCTTAAAATAAGATATTATAAGATGCTTCGTGTAATCCTCCTGGTAACCACAAAGGAAAAGCCTTTAGTAGATACACAAAAGATTTAGAGAAAGGAACCAAAGCATACCACTACAAAAAAATTATCAAATCACAAAAGAAGACAGCAAGCAATGACAAAAAGAACAAAGGAACTACAAAATGATCAGAATACAATTAATAAAATGGCAATAATAAATCCTTATCTATAAATAATTACTTTAAATACAAATGAATTGAATTATCTAATGAAAAGACATAGAATGTCTAAATGGAATTCAAAAAAACAAGATTCAACAATATTCTGCCTACAAGAGACTCATTTTAGCCTTAAGGATACATGTAGTCTGAAAGTAAAGAGATAGAAAAAGATATTTCAAGTAAATGTTAAACTAAAGAGAGCAGATGTGGCTATAATATATCAGACAAAATAGACTTTCAGCTAAAAATGGTCACAAGAAACAAAAAGTCATTAAATAATGATAAAGGGGTCAATTCATCAAGAAGATATAACATACATAAGCATTTATACACCCAACATCAGAGCCTCTAAATACATAAAGCAAAAACTAAGAGAACCAAAGGAGAAATAAACCGCAATACAATAACACTCTCTCTAAACAATGGATAGATCATCCATACAGAAAATCAATAAGGAAACAGTGGATTTGAAAAACACTATAGACCAGTTGGAGTGTTTAGGTTATCTCCATTTAATTTGTTACTGTAAATTT
>NW_025792542.1:2747-4256 GCF_021613505.1 Equus quagga | reverse complement strand
TGCGGTGTGGACATTTCAAGTGTGTTAATTCTTCCATTTCAAGAGCATGGAATATCCTTCCGCTTCCTTGTGTCTTCTCCCATTTCTTTCTGCAAAGTTTGCTAGTTTTCTATTTACAGAGCTTTCACCTGTTGGGGTGAGGTTATTCCTAGGTATCTTATTCTTCTTACTGGCATCCTTTTTCTTTTTTATTGAGGTTCAATTTTCCTATTCTTTGCAACTTTTAATTTGTTTCCTTTTGAAAGAGATTTATCACTGTGCTCACATCTGCTGGAAATGCTCCTGTATTTGCTGAGGAAGAGTGGCCCTGTCTAACATCGCTTCTCATCTGCCTCTACATTACCTCCCTCGCCTGCCCCAGAATGGCTGTACCAGCGGTGAGGAGGTTTACCCCCAGGATTCTACCCTGCCAACTCCTGGCTGCTGACGCAGAATGCGCGGAATTCTCCAATTCTTTACTGACCAGCCCCATTCATGTTCCCTCGGCAACCTGCATTTGTGGGGAATGTGACTTAAATAGGCTACTTCAGCCCAACTCTGGCACTGAGTAGATGTAGCCAGTTTGTATTTTCGGTCAACTGCGATGTCAGAGAATTTGTCATAATTGTGTCTCTGCTCTCCTGGCAAGCTTCATGGACACAGGGTTTCATAGGACGTTTGGAGGAGTCTCATATCCACCCTTTCCAGGTAGCCCAGGTTTTACTTGGCTGCAGTTTTTTGGTTTGTGTCACTTTCTGACTTTCAAAAGTTCAAGCAGAGTCTGTCTAAAGCCTGACATCTTTCGTTGTGGAGTATTCAGGTGTTATTTGTGTTTTCCTTCCCTATTCTGAGCCCATTTTGTTTTTCCATAGTATAATCATCATGGTCTTTCTCAGATTTCCCCCTTTGGTGTGCTTGTCAGCCCGTTCTCCTTCATCCCAAGGTATCAATTTTCTATTTCTTTAACCACCCTATGTTCTATAGGCCTACGTGTGAGTGCTTTTCATTGTTGGGTGTTGTCTTTGAATTTACATTGGTCACTTGTGGCAATCTTTACCATGCTAGCCTTGGTCAATATGAGCACTGTGAACACGTGTTCACCTTGGTTGGTCTGACATTCTGAGATCTTAAACTCCAAATTCTAGGTTGTCATGTTAACCTTCTTCATGAATATAATGTACCCGAGACAAATTAGACAGATGTGATGAATTCCGGTCCAGGTAAGATACTTTTCTATCTCATTTCTGGATTTGGGAAGTTTCGATCTTGACCCCCGATCCTTGAACGTTCCACTAGATTATGTCTAGATACTGGCTTACTGTATTTCTATAAGGTGTGTTATTTGTTTGATTTACAACCTCAGCTATGGCATGTTTAGTTTTCTATAATGATAATTGTAATGTTCTAATTTTCAGACAACCTCCTTTCACATGGTGTCAATACACGCCATCAGTAATCATTCTAGTCCAAGAGATAGGGGGAGTATTTCATTGGAGCCAAACTGAGCACACTAGCCTGGTAGGGCATCCC
>NW_025792542.1:0-2647 GCF_021613505.1 Equus quagga | reverse complement strand
AACTTTAGGATGCTCGCTTCTATCTCTGTGAGAAATATTGCTGCAATTTTGACTGGGACTGCATGGAATGAAGAGATTTCTCTATGCGGTGTGGACATTTCAAGTGTGTTAATTCTTCCATTTCAAGAGCATGGAATATCCTTCCGCTTCCTTCTGTCTTCTCCCATTTCTTTCTGCAAAGGTTTGCTAATTTTCTGTTTACAGAGCTTTCACCTGTTGGGGTGAGGTTATTCCTAGGCATCTTATTCTTCTTACTGGCATCCTCTTTCTTTTTTATTGAGGTTCAATTTTCCTATTCTTTGCAACTTTTAATTTGTTTCCTTTTGAAAGAGATTTATCACTCTGCTCATATCTGCTGGAAATGCTCCTGTATTTGCTGAGGAAGAGTGGCCCTGTCTAACATCGCTTCTCATCTGCCTCTACATTACCTCCCTCGCCTGCCCCAGAATGGCTGTACCAGCGGTGAGGAGGTTTACCCCCAGGATTCTACCCTGCCAACTCCTGGCTGTCAACTCAGAGTGCGTGGACTTCCCAATTCTTTACTGACCAGCCCCATTCATGTTCCCTCAGCAACCTGCATTTGAGGGGAATGTGACTTAAATAGGCTACTTCAGCCCAACTCTGGCACTGAGTAGATGTAGCCAGTTTGTATTTTCGGTCAACTGCAATGTCAGAGAATTTGTCATAATTGTGTCTTTGCTCTCCCAGCAAGCTTCATGGACACAGGGTTTCATAGGACGTTTGGAGGAGTCTCATACCCACCATTTCCAGGTAGCCCAGGTTTTACCTCGCTGCAGTTTTTTGGTTTGTGTCACTTTCTGACTTTCAAAAGTTCAAGCAGAGTCTGTCTAAAGCCTGACATCTTTCGTTGTGGATTATTCAGGTGTTATTTGTGGTTGCCTTCCCTATTCTGAGCCCATTTTGTTTTTCCATAGTATAATCATCATGGTCTTTCTCAGATTTCCCCCTTTGGTGTGCTTGTCAGCCCGTTCTCCTTCATCCCAAGGTATCAATTTTCTATTTGTATAATCACCCTATGTTCTATAGGCCTACGTGTGAGTGCTTTTCATTGTTGGGTGTTGTCTTTGAATTTACATTGATCACTTGTAGCAATCTTTACCATGCTAGCCTTGGTCAAAATGAGCACTGTGAACACGTGTTCACCTTTGTTGGTCTGACATTCTGAGACCTTAAACTCCAAAATCTAGGTTGTCATGTTAACCTTCATCATGAACATAATGTACCCGAGACAAATTAGACAGATGTGATGAATTTCCTTCCTGGTAAGATACTTTTCTGTCTCATTTCTGGATTTGGGTAGTTTCGATCTTGACCCCCGATCTTTGAACGTTCCACTAGATTACGTCTAGATACTGGCTTACTGTATTTCTATAAGGTGTGTAATTTGTTTGAGTTACAACCTCAGCTATGGCATGTTTATTTTTCTATAATGATAATTGTAATTTTCTAATTTTCAGACAACCTCCTTTCACATGGTGTCAATACACGCCATCAGTAATCATTCTAGACCAAGAGATAGGAGGAGTATTTCATTGAAGCCAAACTGACCACACTAGGCTGGTAGGGCATCCCTCACAAAGCAACAAAGCCCTCTGGAAAAGGGTGCTTCTCAGCACACTTCTGGAGCCCTGCCAAACAATGCAACATATCCGGAGCATGATGGGGCTCTAGTCCTTCAAGGGTTCAAAGAGATGTGTTGTGACACATTAGCATGTACCCAGTGGGCCTCCATAATGCCAGAGCTATGGAAAGTGAGACTTCTCTTCAATGAGTGCTAGGGGCATAGGAAGGGAAGCATCGATCCTTCTCTACAATGTCCTCAGGAGATCATTCTTGATTTGGGATTATGATTAAGGCAGAAGGACAACGTAGGTCTGATAAGACCCAAGTCCAGCCTCTGGTTTCAAATCAAATTTCAAGCTTGAATTAGCATGGCCTACCCATATTCTTGAGAAGATCACAATGTTCTCCACTCAGTGCTTCTCTCTCTGTTATTTATTGCTTCTTCACAATGACTTCTTTCTTATCCCTTTAATCAGTGGCAATTCAAACTCTTCAAGTTTCAGTGCTGGTTTCTGTTTTTAAATTCTTTTCTGGGTATCTCTCACTTGAATATCGTAGCCTAGGACAATCCTCAGACTATAAAGATGAGGCCATCTTGGGTGACATGTTCACTGTGATGTCATAAACACCCTCAAACTTCTCAGTTTTCCAGGCATCTTCCATGCACACAGTATTTCAGAGCCATCTGATACCAGTCTGATAGTTTTCCATTTCCTGGATTTCTTGTCTGTTTATAACTTTATCTTTGGACTTTTAAATGTCTACTACATTCTCTCTAGACACTGAATTCTTTACTTTAAGTTTATCCTTGGTTTTATCTGTCACATTTTGTGGATATGGCCAAATATGTAGACTTTCCGCAGAAAAAGTCCACGAGTCCCTCCCAAGTTGAAGTTGCCCAGCCAATCCTCTGATGTTCAATGATCGTGTCATCTAGTGCAGTCCGACAATTCCACCTATGCAAGTCACATCACTTCCTCCATTCTGTATTTGAGAAGTCTACCAGATGCGTCATCGATTGCAATATTTTCATGTTGTTTTCCTGGTGCATATGTATAAGGTA
>NW_025792541.1:0-1077 GCF_021613505.1 Equus quagga | reverse complement strand
ATAAGGCTACACATAGACTTACCATGCAGCCTACTGATCACTCTCCTAGGTTTTTATCCAACTCATTTGCACACTTACATTTGCCCAAAAACCTGAATGCAAATATTTATAGCAGAACACCCGTTAAATGTGGGCTGCACACAGTGACTTCCTCCCCAAGACTACTGTGTGGAGAGGGACACAGAAAATAGGAGCTTCACAGGGAGAAAGCTGGGAAACACAACCTCAGCCAGGTGGTGAAGGTTATCATCAGTGATCAATCGAGTGGGTATTATACACCCTTGATATGTTGTGTTGACAATGGCACTTCACTCCTGTGGGCTTGTTCCCAAAATCCATAGCCCTGGTGAACCAAACTCAAATTGAGGGACAGTCTACAGTATAGCTGAGCAGTGCTCCTCAAAAATGTGAAGATCATCACAAACAAGGAAAGTCTGAGAAACTGTCATAGCCAGAGGAGCCTGAAGGACTTAATGTGGTGTCATGGATGGGATCCTGGAATAGAAAAAAGAAAAAGTAATGAAATCCAAATAAAGTATGGAGTTTAGTGATAACGTATCAATATTGCTTCATTAGCTGTGACAAATGTATGTTAGTGATATAGACGTTAACAACAGGGACAACTGAGTGTGGGACACACAGGAACTCTGTACTAACTTTGCAACTTTTCTGTAAATCTCCAATTATGTATTCTACAACAAAAGAGTTTATTGTTTAAAATAGCCCTTAGAAAAGGAATAGGGAGTGGAAGAAAAACATTATCTATTTTTCAGTTTTCCAGGGTGTTGTCATCAAGGGGCTGGAGAGAGGGGTTGTAGGGAGAAAAGATGGAAGCCTCAGACGCAGGGCAGGGCTCCAGAGCTCCCTCTCCTCCAATCCCTGCTCCACTCCCGAGCCTCAGCCCAGGGCTACTGAGAAGGCATCTTCATCCCCCATTGATGTCCAGCCTCCAGGTCAGCCACCTCTGCCTGATCAGACCACAGCCCATCCTCTCCCCTGATTGTGCAAATAGGAAAGCACAGTAGTGGCACCCCCGTGTGGCCACAGAGGTGAGAACAGAAGACCAGAGGTCCCCTT
>NW_025792540.1:7451-13069 GCF_021613505.1 Equus quagga | reverse complement strand
AGTATGAATGCAAAAAGAATGTGCTCTTAAGAGTGTTATTGACAAAGAAATATTTTCAGAGGTGAGCACACATTAAGGAAAAGTGTGGCACTGGAATCCCACTGAGGTGTGTCTCACTGAATTCACTGGAGGAAGCACAACAACCTCAAAAGAATCCAGTTGCCAAAGATCACAGTGCAAGAAAAGATGGCAATCTCTACCCTGTGCTGCGGAGTTTCAGGAACATCTCCCTTAACAGTGACTTTAATAACTCAGGTAGGGAGTTGGTTGTGAGATCCAGTGTTGTATTTTATCAGCTTCTGTCATTGGTTATGGTCCTTTGGATAAGTTTTGAGACACAAATTTGACTGTGGCACTTAGAAATTCAACACGATGTGGTAATGTTACTCTTCACCTAGTTTCTCCCAGTGGTTATGTCTCACATCATTATAGTACAATTTCAAAGCCAGGAAATTAGCATCATACTTGTATAGCTCTATGTAATTTTGTCACATGTTTAGATTCCTGTAACCACCACCACAATCAAGAAAGAGCACTATTTCATCACCACTAAGATCTTCCTCAAGCTACTCTCTATAGATACACATAGCAACCAGTAATCTATTTTCCATCTCTATAATTACTACATCTCTATAACTGTGTGATTGCAACTGTTACATAAAATGAACCATACTGTATGTGACCTTTGGAGACAATTTTTATGCTCAGCATTATGCCCTTGAAATCCATCGAAGTTGTTTCATGTTCCTTTTTATTTGCTGAGTGTTATTCTATGGTGTGGATGCACCACAGTTTAATCATTTACTTATTTAGGGTTTTCTGGTTTTGTGTTTCCAGGTTTTTTGCTATTACAAATAAAACTGCTGTGAACAATTATGTATAGGTTTTTGTATGGACTTAAGTTTTCATTTCTCTGGGATGAATGCCCAGGAGTACAATTGTTATTGCAGGATAAATGATGTTTACTTTTTGAAAGAAATTGCCAAACTATTTTCCCAAGTGGCTGTACCATTTTACATTCCCACCAGCAATGTAAAAGAGACCCAGTTACCACACTTCATCACCAGCACTTGGTATTGCCATTAATTTTTATTTTAATTATACTAATAGATGTGTAATAATGTCTCATCATGGTCTTAATTTGCATTTCTCTAATGCATAGTGATATCGAACATCTTTTCACAGGTTTATTTTGCATTTATATACACAAGTAAGTAAAATGTCTCTACGTTTTGCTCATTTTTAAATTGGAGTGTTTGGTATTTTACTGCCGAATTTTGAAAGTTCTTCATGTATCTCAAGTGAGTCCTTTGTCAGACAGATAACTTGCAAATATTTTCTCCCACTCTGTAGCTTGTCTTTTCATCATCTTAACAGTCTTTCACAGAGAAAATTGTTAAAATTTTGATGAAGTCCAATGTATCAACTTTTTTCATAGATGGACCATGCATTTGGTGTCCTGTCCAACAACTTTTTTACCAAGGCCTAAGTCCTGAAGATTTCCTCCTACTCTTTTTTCTAAAATGTTTATAGTTTTACATTTAAATCCTCGAGCATTTTGATGGGCTTTTTTGTGTAAGGAGTAAGGTTTAGATGAAGGTTAATTTTTTTTTTTTTTGCCTATGAATATCCAAATATTCCAGCCCCTGGTGTTGAAAAGATCCATCTTTTACTAATGTGCTTTTGCATGTTTGTAAAAAATCAGTTGATGGGCCAGCCCATTAGTGGTTAAGTTCAGTGTGCTCTGCCTCAGCAACCTGGGTTTGGCTCCCGGGCACAGACCTACACCACTTGTCTGTCAGTGGCCATGTTGTGGCAGTGGCTCACATACAAAAAAAGGAAGCTTGGCAGCAGATGTTAGTTCAGGGTGAATCTTCCTCAGCAAAAATAAATAAATAAATAAATAAAAAACAGTTGTCCATATTTCTGTGGGACTATTTCTGGGTTCTCCATTTGTTCCATTGATCAATTGTTCCATTGGTCTGTTAATTTTGTTCCATTGATCTATCCCACCATCAATATCACACATTACAGTCTTAATTACTGTAGCTATCCATTAAGTGTTGAAATTGGGTAGAGTGACTTTTTGTTTTATTTTTTATTTTCAAAATAGTTTGGCTATTCTAGTTCCTTTGCCTGTCCATATAAATGTTAGAATAATCTTGCTTATATCCTCAAAACAATCTTGCTGGTATTTTGATAGGAATTGTGTTAAACTTGGACATTTATCTGGGGAGAGCTAACATCTTTAGTATGTTAGTGGAATCTTCCAACCCAAGAAAACTGTATGTCTCTCCATACAAGACATGCCACATCTTCTTGGATCACTGTTACTAGCAATTTGTAATTCTAAGTAGGTAAGTTGTGCACATGTTTTCTTAGATTTGCACCTATTTCATTTTTGTGTGATTGTAAATGGTATTATGATTTTAATTTCATTATTGTGTGTTCTTTGGAGGTCTACAGAAACACAGTTGATTTGTGTATGTTGATGTTGTATCCTGTGACCTGGCTTAACTTACTTACTAGTTCAATGAGTATTTCTATAAATTCCTTGGGACATTCTCAATAGATCATCATGTCACCTTCAAATAGAGTATAATTTCTTTTTTTCAATCTTTCCTTCTTGCATTGGCTAGAACTTCCGTTATGAAGGAATAGTAGTGGTGAGAACAGATGTCTTTGTCTTGTTCCCAATCGGAGGGAGACAATATTCAGTTTTTCAACATTAATCATGATGAGATTTTGATATAGGTTTTTGTAGATGTTTTTTTATCAAGTTGGAGGAAGTTCCCATCTATTCCTAGTTTTCTGATAATTTTTTTCATATACAGAGTTCCTAGTTTTCTGAGAGTTTTACATAAATTTTATCAAATGGTTTTCCTGCATCATATGGTATAATCCTATGACTTTTCTTCCTCACTCTGTTGGCATATTACATTGATTGATGTTTTGAATACTGAATTGGTCCTTATATCCTTGGAATAAACTCACTTGTTTGTGGTGTATAATTCTTTTTATATATTGCTAAGTTCTATTTTCTAATATTTTACTAAGAATTTAGCATCTATATTCATGAAGGGTATTGGTCTGGAGTTTTCTTTTTTGTACTTTTTTTTTTTTAAAGAAGATTAGCTCTGAGCTAACATCTGTGGCCAATCCTCCTTTTTTTTTTTTTTTTTTCTGCTGAGGAAGGTTTGCCCTGAGCTAACATCTGTGCCCATCTTCCTCTACTTTCTATGTGGGACGCCTGCCACAGCATGGCGTGCCAAGTGGTGCTTTGTCTGCACCCAGGATCCAAACCAGCCAACCCTGGGCCGCTGAAGTGGAACGTGTGAACTTATCCACTGCACCACTGGGACAGCCCATTTTTTTGTAATAGTTTTGATATAAGGGTAATACTGGCTTTATAAAATGATTTTGGAAGTGTTTCCTCTTCTTTTGTTTTCTCGAAGAGATTCTGTAGAGTTAGTTTTAATTTTTCTTTAGATATTTGGTAGAATTCTCCAGTGAAATCGTGTGGCCCTGAGAGTTTCTCTTTGGGAGTTCTTAAATTACAGATTCTATTTCCTACTAGTCACGGGCTATTCAAATGATCAGTTTCATGTTGCATGAGTTGTTGTTTGTGCTTTTTTGAGGAATTGGTCCATTTCATATAAGTTTTTGAATTTAAGTGTGTAGAGATCTTCCTAATATTCTCTTATTATACTTTTGGTGACTTCAGCATCTGTTTTAATATCCCTGTTTCATTTCTACTGTTAGTAATTTGTGTCCCATTATTCTTTCTCTGTCAGTCTTGCTGGAGGCTTGTCAATTTTATTGATTCTTTTTGAAGAACAAGCTTTCCGTTTCATTAATTTTTCTCATTTTAAATTCACTGTTATCTGCTCTTATTATTTCTTTCCTTCTTACTTTGGATTTATTTTACTCTTTTTTTTTCTAGTTTCTTGAAGAAAGCTTAGTTTATTGATTTGAGACCTTTTCTCCTTTATAATATAGTGATATAACTTCCTCTCTCAGTACTATTTTAGCTTTATATCAGAAATTTAAATTTATATGTCTTTATTTTCATTTAGTTCAATATATTTTTATTTCCTTTTAGATTTCTTTTTGATCCATGGATTATTTAGAAGTGTGTGCTTAATTTCTAAACATTTGGCCATTGTCCTATTATCTTTCTGTTATTGACCTCTAGTTTGATTCCACTGTGGTTAGAGAATGCATTCCATATAATTTCAATTCTTTTAAATTTTTTGAGGTTTGTTTAATATCTCAGGATATGGTCTATTTTGGTGTATGTTCTGTAGGCATGTCAAGGATGATTCTACTGTTATTGGGTGGAATATTATATAAATATTGATTAGATCCTGTTGGCTAATGATATTGTTGAATTCTTCTTTATCTTTTCTTATTTGTTATCGAATTTTTCAAGAACTTGCTGAGAGAGGGATGTTGAAGTCTCCAACCATATTTGTGGATTTGTCCGTGTCTCCTTTCAAACTTATCAGTTTTGCTTCACGAATTTTGTAGCTCTCTTTGGTGCATAGACATTTAGGATTGCTTTATCTTCTTGGTAGTTTGATCCTTTTTATCATTATGCAGTGTCCCTCTCTGTCCCTGGTGATATTCTTTGCACTTCAGTCTCCTTTATCTGATATTAATATGGCCACCTTATCTTTTCTTTTTAACGTTTACATCATATGTATTTTTCCATCCTTTTACTTTCAACTTACCTATATCATTATATATATATTTTTTAAGATCTTATTTTTTTCCTTTTTCTCCCCAAAGCCCCCCAGTACATAGTTGTATATTCTTCGTTGTGGGGCCTTCTAGTTGTGGCATGTGGGACACTACCTCAGTGCGGTTTGATGAGCAGTGCCATGTCCGCGCCCAGGACTTGAACCAACGAAACATTGGGCTGCCTGCAGTGGAGCACGCGAACCCAACCACTCGGCCACGGGGCCAGCCCCCCATATATCATTATTTTTGAAGTGAGTTTCTTCTAGATAGCATATTATTGGATCATATTTTGTTATCTACTCTGCCAATCTCTGTCCTTTATTTGGTGTATTTAGACCATTTGCATTTAATGTAATTATGGATATGTTATGGTTTGATTCTGCCATTTTATCTTTTTTTGTTTGTTTCTTTCTGTTTTACATTTCTGTTTTCTTCTTCCTGCCTTGCTGTAGGTTACTTGAACATTTTTTAGAATTCCACTTTGATTTTTACAATTTCATTTTTTAAATATGGATTATTACATACTTCTATACCTTTTTTAATATAACTCTTCATATAGCTTATTTAGTAATTGTTCTGGTATTACATTATGTAAACATAAATTATCATAGTCTTCTGGTATTGACAGTTTACCAGTTCAAGTGAAATACAGAAACTTTACCTCTCTTTACATCCTTTTCAATTCCTATTTTATAATACAATTATCTTATTCCCCTACATACATTGAGGGCAAAATTCAAAAGTATTATAACTTTTACTTTATCAAACACATCTTAGAAAAATCAAGAGGAGAAAGTCTAGTATATTCACAGATATTTTTGTTCTTTCTATTCTTTATTCCATCCTGATATTTTAAGATTCCTTACTTTATTATT
>NW_025792540.1:3918-7441 GCF_021613505.1 Equus quagga | reverse complement strand
CACTGTCTTTCAAGTTTATTCTGCCTATAAGTAATGCAAGGCCATTTTATTACTCTATTTTTAAGCTTTTGTCTAAATAACTTTGTGCTACACAGTTTTCTTAAGGAGATAGTTGAGAAGAATGGAAAATGGAGTCCAACTTTTTTTTCTTTTTCCTTTTATTGTTTGGAATGCACCATTGTATTTTAGGGATCCTAGATTTGTAGAAAGATTTAGCAATTTGAAATTTTAGGAAAATCAATGTAATCTTAATGACAACAAAGTCAAGCTTAAGAGTCACATTCAAATTTCAAGAACTCTGCATTTTATGTAATGGCACCAATTTTTCTGCATCTGGCATATACATACTGGATATATATATATATATATATATATATATATAATCTCCACACACAATGTTACTTATGTATATTTATTGTACCTATTAACATCTATCAACTTTTTGAAATCAAACATATAAAATCAATCATACAATTGTGATTTTTTTTATCCCTTTATGTTTCTTTATATAAAGAGTTGAGAGAGCTGTGAGGAATTTAAGGCAGAATGGAATACACACATACTGAGATGTCAAATCAAGAATTTCTAGAGGAAATGTGCAGAGATTTCCATTTTCACTCCTATAAATTAGGAATGTTAAAATAATGTGGGGTTTTTTTTACTTTTTTTTTCTGCTTTATCTCCCCAACCCCCCCCGCCTCCCCTCCCCCTGCTGTACACAGTTGTATATCGTAGTTGCAGGTCCTTCTAGTTGTGGGATGTGGGATGCCGCCTCGATGTGGCCTGACGAGTGGTGCCATGTCCCTGCCCAGGATCTGAACCCTGGGCCGCCGCAGCAGAGTGTGTGAACTTAATCACTCAGCCACAGAGCCGGCCCCTGTTTTTTATGCATTATACCATAATGATGGATACAGTTGTTCAAACCTATAGAAAGTACAACATGAAGAGTGAACCGTAATGTAAACTCTGGATTTTGAGTGATTATGATGTGTTAATGTAGATTCATCACTTGTAACAAATGTACTTCTCTGGTGGGGGATGTTGATAATAGGAGAGGCTATGCATGTGTAGGAGCATGGAGTATATGAGAAATCTCTGTAATTTTCCTTCAATTTTGCTGTGAACCTAAAACTCCTCTAAAAAAAAAGTCTTAATAAAAAGTGAAAAAAAACATATTTTTGACTAATACTGCTTTCAAGAACCACAACTTTTGGATTTTGTTATTTACAAAACAACAAAATATCTCTTTACAATACCCATCTATTTCACTGAGCACTCTGATAAGAACATGGAGAAGATATGTGGGTGGAAGGTCAGAAGTTACATCAATAATCTGTTACTTGGGCCTTCTTCTTTGGCTCCAGGTCACCAAGTGATCTCCCCCTCATCCTCCACTTCGCTAAGCCATCCTTCTCAGGGCACTTCAAAGACCTTTTCCCTTATCTTGTTGCAATCTCTTTTCTAAAATATATTTTACATTAATTTATCTTAATTTCTTAAGTACCTGAACCATAGCATGAACTCAATTAAATATATTAATACCTTGAAACATAAAATACCTTACTCTTGTTTGGGGAAAATTACAAATAAAAACTATTTTTGCAAGCAATCTAAACTAATTATAGAATATCTTCAACAGCTCTTCTCTAACAGATAAGAGACAGTGTTGAGACAGTACACATGAAAACCTCATGGAAGCTATGATGCCCAGGATATTTCTAATTCTTAATAACAAACTTGGAAACTCAGTAACTTTGGGGATCATAATAAAACAATAAGGTTAAGAAAAGCCATGATCTTTAAAATCTCATAATGCTATGCTTTTTTAAATAGAACATAGCTTTTTTTCTTTTAGCTTTATGATGTAAAAGATCTGACTTAAGTAGTTTCTGTGCCAGATGCCAGGCAAATTTTTTAAAAGCTAAAATAAAACTCTGGTATACAAGGAATTATTAGCACAACCGTTATCATCATCAGCATCGTCATCCCCATTTTCACATTCTACACTCTGAAACAAAGGAAGATTGCTACATCCACTGAGATTCATAAAAATCAAAGGGATTTATAAGAATGGTCCTAGCTGTAAACAGAAAATATATATACATATTCCACTGGAAGGAGTAATCCCAAATGGTGATGTTTTACAAAGCATACTATAGAATGATAGATAACACTGGCCTTTTAATTTTCAGTAAAGTATCAATTAAAATAGTGAAGAGCTCTCCAGGTTGAAAATTATAGCAGCAGTCCTAAAACTTTTCATCAGTTGATTGGGACACCTTACAAAAATTAGTTAAAATGCACAAAGAACATATTTCATTACTAATATGGAATTTAAAACTGGTATAACCACTTCATAATATGACTGTCATATTTCCATTTTTAAAAACTAAATTATAATTGTCAATGGCAGAGAGTTAGGAATGCATTACTCTTATTCTGAGGATTTTTCTGTCAAATTTGGTCTAAGTTTCCAACGTCACACTACTGGCAGTGCAGTAGCCAATTTAAATGAAACCATAGGGATTCAGGCCATGTAAAGTAATTATACATCACATGTACCCCCTGGGCTACTGTAACCTAACTGAACAAGCTCTTTCAGGGTTTGACACTTCTTTGGCAACAGAACGTTGTCTGGTGTTTTACGTGTTATTCTGAGTGTACCTGTTACAGAGGTTTGTGTTTAACTCCATCAGTACACATTATTTAGCATTTACTTTTGTGCACAGCTCTGGGCTGGATGCTGTAAAACATAACATGCTCAGCTACCAGTTTTACTCCTACTATTACTACTGCTAATTATTATTTTTGCTTTAGAAGCACTCAATAAATATTAGCTATTTGGGGTCATATCATACATTAATTTTTTTATGAGGTAAAAAAATACATAACATAAAATTTACCATTTTAACTGTTTTTAATGGTACAAATCAGTGGCATTAAGCAATTCACATTGTTGTGCACTCATCACATCACCGTAATCTATATGTAGAACTTTTTTGTCTTCCCAAACTGAAACTCAGTAACTTTCCATTCTTTCCTCCCTAGCCCTCTGTCCGGAGCAACTACCATTCCACTTTTTATTTTTGTGAATTTGATAACACTAAGTACCTCACATAAGTGGAATAATATATTTCAATAATGAGACATAATTTAATTATTGAATTATAATAATTCAAAATAATTATTTCACTTAGCATAAGGTCTTCAAGGTTCATCCATGTTGTAATATATGTCAGAAGTGATGGATGTTTATCCATTCATCCATCAGTGAACATTTGGGTTGTTTCCATCTTTTGGCTATTGTGAATAATGCTGCTATGAACATTGGTGTACCATATACTGTTTTATATGTATTAACTCATTTTATTCTCACAGAGCCTAAGAGCTGCATCACACAAACTAACTACCTTATAATAGGTACTATTTTCAATCTTATTTTGTATTTGAGGAAATAAAGACTAGGGAAGATAAATGAATTTGTCCAAAGTTACACAGCTAGTAACTGGTAAAGAGCCAGAAT